>NW_015659708.1:497918-513388 GCF_001515625.1 Sinocyclocheilus rhinocerous | reverse complement strand
CTACTCTACACTGCTCAAAACTCGTGTTTGAATCGTCAGTGGCAAATCTTTAAATATAAAAAATGTACTTACAGGCTGTGAGTCAGAAGAGTCGGCATTGTAGTCTACTCTCCCAGGATCAGGAAACGACCTCCATAAAATGTGCTGCACACATCTGAATATTTGGGTTGAAGTGTTCTGGAACAGTGTTGTAAATACAACTTAACCACTGATTTCTAGTTGTGTCCTCTTTTGGAAGGCCAAACAAAGTAGTTTCGCTTTCACAACGAAACACACATCCACACAGCATCACACACGGCGGGCTTGAGTGAGCGGCGGCCGGTGAGTTTGAGAACAGCGCAGCCGGCGGATTCGACGAAGGAGCGGCCGGCGGGCTTGCGGCAACCACATGTGACGACCCCGGGCTGGACTCCACTTCGTCCACGGTGAAAGCCGATCCAGTGATCCACAGTGCGAAGTTGATGTATTTCCTCAGCGACCAGCACGGATCAGCTCTAGGCATGACGAAACGGATATCGTCCTCTTTTGGAAGGCCAAACAAAGTAGTTTCGCTTTCACAACAAAACACACAGCGTCTCCACAACATGGCGGCAGCAACAATACTACAGCGAGAATAAAATTGAATTGGTGAAATTTCCCCTATAAGTTAAAACTACTTTTTAACATCACTAAATCAACCTAAATCCATTAGGTTATGCAACAAAATTTAAGGGTTACTGTTATTCTCTACTGTTTGAGGCATTTCTTCCCTATACTGTTCTCTTATCTTCTTTTTTCCTTTCTTTTTTTTATCACCGTCATTCAGTTAGAATGATTAACAAAGCATAAAAGATGAGAATGCCTAAGTTTATCCACTGAATTATTAAATCTAAATCTATCTCTCAGCTCTGTTATTGATCCTGACCAAATTGACTGAATGTTAAATGTCTTCAACTAAGACACAAGAAGCACCCGAGGAGAAAAAGGTGGGTGGGTGATTGTGTTTGTACAGTACACTGTAAGAAAAAAATGTGCAAAAAGTGTACCTTTAGGGGTACAATAGCTTATCACTGGTGCAGAGCTCTCAAAGGGACACTTCGTATCTTATTTACCTCCATGGAGTGCATATTAGTTAAATTCAATTCAAGTTTATTTGTATAGCGCTTTTCACGATACAAATCGTTGCAAAGCAACTTTACAGCAAATTAAGTTTCTACAATATTTAGTAATAGCTTATCAGTGGTGACTGTCAGTTAATAAACATATGGCAGAAATGTACGGAAAAATCAATTAAAGATGTAATCAAACAGATGATGAACACTATTAACAGCAATTTTTATATTATGCAATCAAACTTATAGCAAAATGTGGTAGTTCTGTATGTTGTTTCAGGGTTGGCATCATCTGAGGTCCTCTGAGGGGTTGGCATCATCTCTTCTCAGGTGTTCTGGATCCAGACTGAAGCTTGTGTAAATCCTAGTTACCACGGGATGTCAATCCTAGCAGAAACAGAGAAACAAATAGAGACATAATTAGCGTAGCTGCTGTTCCAACCAAGCAAAATGTATTTGTTTAACCCAAACTAAAGAATAATAATGTGCATTTGATCAGATATAACTGCAGTACAAGATTATGAGATGCATTATTTGAATGCTTGGCCAAAGAGATGTGTCTTTAATCTAGATTTAAACAGAGAGAGTGTGTCTGAACCCCGAACGCTCTACCTCCTTTAGTGGACTTTGCTATCCTGTCTGATGCAAGAAGCAAGTCATTGGTAATTTTAACAAGTGCAGTTTCTGTGCTATGGTGGGGCCCGAAGCCTGACTGAAATTCTTCATAGAGATCATTATTAATGCACTATATATTATACTATATAATGCACTACTAATGCACTATATATTATACTATATAATGCACTACTAATGCACTAATATATAGTGCATTAGTAGTGCATTATATAGTATAATATATGCTTATGCTGTAAGAGTAGTAATATGTACTCTTATGGTACTGTTATGAACACTTTAGGGGTTAAGAAGGTACAAAGGTGCCCCAGTGACCAGATGTTGTACCCCTAAAGGTTTTTTTGCATTATTGTTTCACATATTGTCTCTGAGAGTGTATGTTGCATATGCATTATGTTGTGGTTTAATCTAAATATTTCCACCTGACCATCTTTCGTTTTTTCACCTTACTCCTCCTCGTTCAAGCACAAATGCACATGCACCACAAACATCAGAGCTTCTCTGCTGCATGGGCAGGTTGGGAGTAAAAAAGCCCAAGGCTGTGCAGTGCAGCACCTTGAACCACACACACACACACACACTTTTTCTTTAGCACATAATGGTTTATCACATACAGACGCTCAGAGGATGCATACAACACACACACTGCAGTGTTGTAAACATCTGCTTATGTGCTGCAGTCTAGTGGTATCGCTACGTTTCCCACAGCAGAATTACCTTTCTTTTACTGCAGTACAGTGGGCATCTGTGGATCTAAACATCTGTTATTCACCATACTTTCAGATGAGTTTGACATGGGAGTTTGAAATTGTTCCCTTTGAGAGAACATCGTTTAATTTAAGACATTATGCCTGTAAATATTGGGAAATTCTGATATTGTTCCTCATTGTTTTCACCACATAGCTTTTGATATTTTGTATCACTTTAAAATAATAACTGAAAACTTATGCACTGTAGAAAATGTTAGTAAAAAGTTGCCTTATAATTATAATCTTACCATATACTGTAAAATATATTAAATTAATACATATTAAATTATTCAGGGTGTCCGCGGGTCCTTAAAATGTCTTAAAATTTCATATAAGGTGGTATTAAAAAGGTCTTAAAAAGTCTTAAATTTAACTTGTTCAAGTCTGCAGAAACCCTGTTATTATTATTATTATTTTTTTTACAAAAATACATGTTGTCTTTTAAAATATATTTTATATTTTATATTTTTAAACCATAAATAAACATTTACAGTAAAAGTATGTTGTTCAAATGTTTTTAGAAGTAAAAAAGTGTGCATTGCATTGCAATAAGAGACATTCCCTCTGCAAATAATTTCGATTTAGTTTATATTTAAATGTTTCTAATTATTTTTGTTAACAGTTATGTACATTAGGTTCTTTTGTGTTGCAGTTTATGTTGTTTATTTAATGCATGTTGCATTATTTTAGTGTCTTGTGTATATATAAATTATTAGTAAAAGGGTTCCTTACCATATTCTGTAAAAATATATTTTACAAAAAATACATGTAATTTTATTGTAAAGGTATGATTTCAATATATTTTCTACTATATATATATATTTAAGACCATACATATACTTTTACAGTAAAATATATTGTTTATATATATTTTTTTTAATTTGAGAAAACTATATTGTAAATATATATGTGACCCTGGACCACAAAAATAGCAATAGCCAGCAATACATTGTACGGGTCAAAATTATCGATTTTTCTTTTATGCCAAAAATCATTAGGTTATTAAGTAAAGATCATGTTCCATGAAGATATTTTGTACATTTCCTACCATAAATATATCAAAACGTAATTTTTGATTAGTAATATGCTTTGCTAAGAACTGCATTTGGACAACTTTAAAAGCGATTTTCTCAATATTTAGATTTTTTTTTTTGCACCCTCAGATTGCAGATTTTCAAATATGTTGCATCTCAGCCAAATGTCGCCCTATCCTAACAAACCATACATCAATGGCAAGCTTATTTATTCAGCTTTCAGATGATGTATACATCTCAGAAAAATCTTCCGAAAATTGACCCTTACTGGTTTTGTGGCCCAGGGTCACATACAGTGTATATACATTTAGTAATTTCAGGTATTCAATCACTTTATGTACAAATCAATCAATCAAATCACATGTACCACAAGAAAGTACGCATAAGCAAGCACGTATGCATTTTAGTTTTGGTCGTTTAGGGAACAATCTGCTAATGAAATGTTAAATTCTCCGTATCTGACTCGCATGCCTTCACCGACAAATGCAGACCTAAAACTAACCGTGACCTTATTGAGCCTCATCAGCGTCAAACTACATGAGTGAAATTCTCTTCTGTCATCCCATCCCCATTCAGCCAAATCACCGCAGTGCTGAAAGAGTGAGAGAGCGCGCGAGAGAGGGAGAGAACACGCGTGTGCGGTGTGTGTGTTAGTGTGTGAAAGAGCGAGTGAGGTAGAGAGAGAGGAAAACTGCAAAATCTGTCAAGGTTTCCAGGCGTTCACTCATTCCTCTCGACGCCTGTGCAGCGCTGACTCGGGTCGCGTGCTGAACGGTGAGTGCTCGCGCTCTTCGTTCTTCATGCACGTTACCGTCGCCTTAGTGGCGCGTGATTAGACAGCATAGTTTGAAGTCCGAGAGATCGATTCGTTCCGGTGCTTTCGAGCCAAGTATGACAGAATCAGTCAGTTCTTATCTTATAGTCCTTGCATGTGAGTATATCGACTGCGGACCACGTAATATAGCTAGTGAAACGCTCATTTAATGTTGTTGTATTTATTTATTTTTAATTATTTTAGATGTGAGTTTTGTATCGTCTATTTTTTAGACTCCTAGTCAGGTAAGAGTATAGGCTCGTGTCGTGGCGGGACTGGTACTGTATGTGTCATGGATGTTGTACATTTCTCTAGTGCTGACTTTGGTAACGCCACGAGGAAAGAGTGTACTGCGGTTGTGGGGATTTGAGAAGGGGTAGTCACGCTGTTTGTGTGTGGGTCAGGATTTGTCTTCATTGTGAGGACCAAATGTCCCTATAACAAGGATAATAAAACCTGAAATCAGCTACATAGTGAGGACCAGCTTACATACTGTATAAGTAGGCTAAATACGGTCCTACTGGTATGTAGATATGCAGAAATGTTGTAAGGGCTGTGTTTAGGGGCAAGGGCTAGGAAATACCATTAGCTGAGTATTTAAACCAATAAGAGAGTCCTCATATGACAGAGAAAAAAAACGTTTATCTCTGTTATAGGGACCAAAAGGATGCAAGGATAGTACAATCTGATATCACCTACTTTGTGGGGTCCATCCAGCTGTTCTTATGAGGAAATGGCTTAATATGCTAAATAATGTAATAAAATAAACCTGCAGAGGACAGGAAATGTCATTACATCGATATATTAACAAAGGTTCTTTTTTGGAATCAATGGTTTCATGAAACATTTTTAACATCCATGGAAACTTCTGATTCCACATAAGGTTCTTTTTAGTGGAAAAAGTCTCTTTAGATTTTTTAAATAGTCTTCAGACTACGAAAAAATTGTTCTTTTAAGAACTGATGACTGAAAGATTCTTTGGGGAACTAAAATGGCTCTATGACATTGTTGCAACCCCCCTCCCCCTTTTTGAAACCTTTATTTTTAAGGGTAGGGTTGGTGTAGGGCAATAGAATATATGGTCTGTACAGTAGAAAAACCATTACGCCTATGGAGAGTCCCCACAAGGATAGCTGACCAGACATGTGTGTGTGTGTGTGTGTGTGTGTGTGTGAGAGAGAGAGAGTGAGAGAGAGCGGATGAGGACAAAGTGATGTGTAGAATGGCCGAATTGTTTTATATATTTATATACTGTTGATTCTGCCTTGAGTTACGTATGATTGTTTTCTGGCTTCTTGTGGCTCAGCTGAAATAAAGATATCAGTTTGAGCTTTATGAATGGTGCTTTCTATCTCTGTGAAGTGAGCTGAAGTCATGAATGTGCACATGTGAATGCATGTGCGTGTGTCATTGAGAGCTCGCACATGAGGCCTGCATGCACGTCTGTCCTCTGAGATATTTTGGGCCAAGGTCTTTCCCCAGACCCTGTCCTTTTTTCCCTCTCATTCCTTTTGCTCTACTTGAATACCATCCTTTCACAAAGCACGCATCTCTCTGTTTTCTCTACTCATTTTCCTCCCACACTCTTCCCACTTGCCAGTTGGCCTAACCTGCTGACAAGGGAACATATTGCCATCTCAACAGAAAACTACACTCCCCTTGGGCTCTTGCTCCCCAGTCGAGTGGACACACCATCTGTGGAACCCCCAGTACACCACGACATAGTCTTTCGAAATGTGGTCATTTCTGACATATATTGAATGCTCTCTGATGTAAGACATATATTGCCCAAATCCCCTGGAAGATATAAAGGACGACTGGATATTGTTCTGTTGTGCTGTACGTCTAATAGGGGCTGATGTTTTAGATTGGTTGAGATATGTTATAGTGTTTTTAATGGTCACAGCAGTGAGGGTTTTATTGAGTTTTACTGGACTGCCAGATTGTCAGCCCAATGTAGATTACAGCACTGTACAGTTACTTTACTGTCCTCTTGGATGCTAGGGTGGGCTTAAAATTTTTTGATTACTTCTAGAATCCACATTTCTTTTTATTTCAGTTTATAAAAGAGGTTTTCTCTACAGTGGATTGACTACTTTTACTAGAGTGCATTTTTGTTACACATATATGTGTTTTGGACAGAAATAAAATATTTCATACTTTGTATTTTCACAAATCGCTAAACCTCCAGAAACCCTTCTTGATCAAGATTACAGAGCTTTGGTGAGGGAACACAGGTCTGTGCGTCGCCTGATTTCAGCACTACTGTGACGGACAGCTCCCAATTGCCTCACTATTTTCTCTCCCACCCTGTAGCCTTGATTCGCTCTCTTTTATCTTTTTCTCTTTCATTGAGTGTCTTTCTACTCACTTCGCCCCTCACGGCTTTAAAAATGGGTTACATCTGGTACCTGCACATTTACATTTCAATAGCCATATCACATGACCAGCTGTTTCTGCAGTATGCACATTTTGACCACTATGATTTATTCATGTATTTTTTTTTATCTGTTTAGTATGACCATATACTACTGGTACACTATTTGCACACTTAAACAGAGGTGCAAATGTTATCTTCCCACATAGTGAGGTAGGTATGTGGGGGCGTGTTCGAACGAGCCGTTTTAGGTAGGTGTGGCTAACTCTTAACTTTTATAAAGAATATCTCTTTGGATTTGAGACTTTAGTCTTTGCAACTTTACAGATCTTTATGCACCAAGAGCTTGTAACACTCTAAAGAGAAAGGAAAAAATGAAATCGCATCATATGACCCCTTTAAGATTATTTAAATGGCATTATTTAAATAAATTATTAAATTCAATTATTTTCACTTATTTTATTTTAAATATTAAAATACTTTAGTTTTTTATAGAAATGAATCATATTATATAGATTGAGCAACAATTAAAAAAAAAAAAAAAAAGCAATCAAGCAATGATTTTTGCTTGCTGGATGTTTTTTTTTTTTTTTTTGGACGACCAATCATCCAGCACACTCCAGACACATGCACATATTGCTCACATTTTCTTCATAAAATGTACTACTATTGCAATGCTGGTACCCAAAGTGCTAATGCTTTCTTCAGAGGAACTTCATTATTCACAATATTATCTTTCCCGAAGCCATTTTTCCTCACCTTTAACTTTCTTCAAAGCACCCCTTTTCTCCTCAGCTCTGCTCTGTCAATGCTCTGTGGATTATCTTAACCCGCACACATAAACCACCATTCACTATGTATCCTTCATTCATTTCAAGCACACCCTGGGGCTCCCGACACTAACCGGAGAGGATTTCACCAATAATAACCCATTATTGTGTTCTTCTCTCCCTGCCAAAAACCAAGCCCCCCAAAAAATGTTAATTTTCCGGGCTTCTAATCCACCAGCTATATGGTGCCATTCAGTGAATTAAGGGAATTGTGGGACTTCTGGAGGCATGCCAGCCAAATCCTCACTTGTGTTTCAGAGCGTGAGAGCAAAACGTGTAGCAATCCAGGAGGCATTACACTGCAAAAGCTTTCTGATACACTTCACGTTCTCTACATTTCTCGATTATTTTTTCTGATGGTCTCTTTCGGTGTTAACCTTCAAGCTTGGATGTTGATCTATTCAACAGATATACAGTGGGTACGGAAAGTATTCAGACCCCCTTAAATTTTTCACTCTTTGTTATATGCCTACATAATAATCTAATAACTGACAGGTGAAGTCAGGCAGGCCAGTGCAGAATAAACGCCTACTACGCCCACTTTCCTTTGTGTCACGGAAAAGCAGATAGATATAAAGAGTCAAGAAGAGCCACAAACTACTGGAGTGATAAATAAGGGACATTTTCTGTAAGAGCAGAAAGGAAGTTTATTTGTGATAAGCTATCATTAAAATGATGTAATACCCAGACTCACTGAGATGCTTTCTTCAGCCGAGAGCGCACAAGGGTGTGAACTTGCACTGAACTTTCTCCAATTCATATTTTTCCCTCTGTAAATCTGTCTAGATCCATCCATCTATCAGATTACCGCACTTATGCAAGACATGTCTCTGGACATCATTAGGACATGTTGATGTCATTACAAACACTCCAGACTCATTGTTTTTGATATGTCTAAGAGTCAACTCTATCCCAGGGCAAACATAGTTCTCAAAGATCCTGTTTCTATACAAACAACCTTCTGTACCGTATTTGTTCAAGTTTAAAGATGATCAAATATTGACACTGAATAGTATAGATTTAAAATAAAATGTAAAAAATCACCCTTTAGTCAATTTTTTTTCCTGCGACTTCATAAAACCATCACCATAATCTAAAGTGATTACATAATTTATCAAATTACAGATATACAATTGCAAGAATAAAGGCTTTAGGACTGTGGAGGTGGGATAATTCAGTTAACGTCAAAGTAACATCTTAAATTAAGCATAGCTAGTTGGTTTTATAGCTTTATATGAATACAAACAAATAGACTGACATTTTACAACGTGTATTAAATCCCTGTGGAACATCATTTTACACATATAATGTTCAGGAAAAATGTGAACAGTGCTTATTCTGTTACCTTTTTTTGCAGGTTATATTTACATTTGGCCCAGCGATGTAAGACCACACTGGAAAACATTGTGTTTGTTCAATTAAGCATTAAAAATCCATGAGCTTATCTCTTAAGTAAAGGGGAGAACAGCATCACCGCAATTAAATCCCTGGGGTAAATAGTAAAATATGTATTCCTCTTAAAAGTACCAGCTGACTCTGTTAGCAAACAATTGCTTTATGCACTTTTAAAAGGGTAATTTATAGCAAGGGGTCTCCTTGGAATAAATACAGTAACTAGGCTAAAAACAGAGATATAGGCAAGCTGTGACAGGGTACTGAACCAGAACATTTCACAGCTAATGCTCAGATAAGACAAGGTTGACTTGTTGTGCTACTATATACACAGTATCTACTATGAGTATCAAGACGGTCAGTGCTAAAGTAAACAATTGAAGAGTCTGTGTTTTAGTGATAGCTATGATTTGTTTGGATTGTTAGAAGCAGGTGTTGAACTGTAGTTTATTCCATGCTGTATGTTTAAGACCACAGGGACAGAATGAACACATTGTGTGATGAACTTTATTAATAAATGAACTTTAGAAATTACAAAGAAGAGTAAAAAAATATTTATTAAGAATACAAATATTGAACTTGTCATATTGTCTCCTGATAGTCTCAGTTTCTTTTCAGTTCAGTCCCAGATCTTGGGAAGGTTCTCCAAGATTCTCCGTCGATGAGACGGGTTAGACACACCTGCTGCACACAGCTCCTCCTCTGTAATACCACTGCATGAGAAGAGAACACACAATGACATTTGGCAGCGTGTACTGTATATACAGTGGGTACGGAAAGTATTCAGACCCCCTTAAATTTTTCACTCTTTGTTATTATTGCAGCCATTTGTTAAAATCATTTAAGTTAATTTTTTTTCCTCATTAATGTACACATAGCACCCCATATTGACAGAAAAACACAGAATTGTTGACATTTTTGCAGATTTATTAAAAATGAAAAACTGAAATATCACATGGTCCTAAGTATTCGGACCCTTTGCTGTGACACTCATATATTTAACTCAGGTGCTGTCCATTTGTTCTGATCATCCTTGAGATGGTTCTACACCTTCATTTGAGTCCAGCTGTGTTTGATTATACTGATTGGACTTGATTAGGAAAGCCACACACCTGTCTATATAAGACCTTACAGCTCACAGTGCATGTCAGAGCAAATGAGAATCATGAGGTCAAAGGAATTGCCTGAAGAGCTCAGAGACAGAATTGTGGCAAGGCACAGATCTGGTCAAGGTTACAAAAAAATTTCTGCTGCACTTAAGGTTCCTAAGAGCACGGTGGCCTCCATAATCCTTAAATGGAAGACGTTTGGGATGACCAGAACCCTTCCTAGAGCTGGCTGTCCGGCCAAACTGAGCTATCGGGGGAGAAGAGCCTTGGTGAGAGAGGTAAAGAAGAACCCAAAGATCACTGTGGCTGAGCTCCAGAGATGCAGTCGGGAGATGGGAGAAAGTTGTAGAAAGTCAACCATCACTGCAGCCCTCCACCAGTTGGGGCTTTATGGCAGAGTGGCCCGACGGAAGCCTCTCCTCAGTTCAAGACACATGAAAGCCCGCATGGAGTTTGCTAAAAAACATCTGAAGGACTCCAAGATGGTGAGAAATAAGATTCTCTGGTCTGATGAGACCAAGATAGAACTTTTTGGCCTTAATTCTAAGCGGTATGTGTGGAGAAAACCAGGCACTGCTCATCACCTGTCCAATACAGTCCCAACAGTGAAGCATGGTGGTGGCAGCATCATGCTGTGGGGGTGTTTTTCAGCTGCAGGGACAGGACGACTGGTTGCAATCGAGGGAAAGATGAATGCGGCCAAGTACAGGGATATCCTGGGCGAAAACCTTCTCCAGAGTGCTCAGGACCTCAGACTGGAACTAAGGTTTACCTTCCAACAAGACAATGACCCTAAGCACACAGCTAAAATAACGAAGGAGTGGCTTCTCAACAACTCTGTGACTGTTCTTGAATGGCCCAGCCAGAGCCCTGACTTAAACCCAATTGAGCATCTCTGGAGAGACCTAAAAATGGCTGTCCACCAACGTTTACCATCCAACCTGACAGAACTGGAGTGGATCTGCAAGAGGGAATGGCAGAGGATCCCCAAATCCATGTGTGAAAAACTTGTTGCATCTTTCCCAAAGACTCATGGCTGTATTAGATCAAATGGGTGCTTCTACTAAATACTGAGCATTTTTCAGTTTTTCTTTTTTAATAAATTTGCAAAAATGTCAACAATTCTGTGTTTTTCTGTCAATATGGGGTGCTGTGTGTACATTAATGAGGAAAAAAAATTAACTTAAATGATTTTAGCAAATGGCTGCAATATAACAAAGAGTGAAAAATTTAAGGGGGTCTGAATACTTTCCGTACCCACTGTACATTAGTGCAATAGGCAGCTGTGATGCTTACAAACATGGGTTCACCCTTGCCCTTTAACCTTAAAGGATGAATTTAGCTAGTGATCCACAACTATTTATCAGAATGCAGACCTTTTAGGGACTAGTTGATTAATGGCCAACGTTGGCACAGTGGGTAGTGCACATGCTCACATGGGGTGCAGAATCCAGCTTGTATCCCAATCCCATTCTCCCTGCACTTTCCTGTCTATTCCGTCCTGTTCATTAGAGGCAAAAGCCATCAAATAAAATAACGAATGATTTATAGTGTCTTTAAGCCCTCATGTAATTCTGAAGTTATGTCTCACTGCACGCTTGCCCCTAATCATTTTAGTCATACACTATTTAAAGGACAGTGTTTGTCCTTCATCTGTTTGTTCTGTTGATGAGTCACACACTAGTTCAGTAGTCGATGGAGAGGAATTTTTCATCAAGCCCTTCAGGCACAGCTAATATAATCACTCCTGGCTTATAGTTGTTATAGTGCACTCTGGTTCCCTTAATTGGTCAATGGTTGATATCGAAAGAAGCAATTTTTGAGTTTTTCCACATGATTTTGCACAAATTAAGTACTGTGAGTATGAATCATTGGCAAATGGTTGTATCATCATGGGTACTTTTTTCCAGAAACATAAGTTGTTGAACAATTGCCGAATAAAACTAAGTAGAATTCTTTCTATTCATTTTGAATAGTTGCAAATATTTGTTTTTATAAACATAAGTTGTTTGACTCTACAAAAGGTAAGTAGCAACATTATTAAAAACAAATAGCAGTTCATTTATCTGCTCAGTTTCTCAGTTGCAACACCAAGCTCATCAGTTTCGTTTCTTAGGGAACACACTTAGAGATGGGGTAGAATTGCCTATGTAATTTTATGTGCTATTTTAACATGTTTATATGTTTATTTGTTTGTATATTTATGCGATGAAACCTACATATTTCACCAAGGACATACACAATAATTTAAATGTTTGGGGTTGGTAAGTTTTTTTTTATTTTTATGAAATAAGTCTCTCACTAAGGCTGCATTTATTTAATCAAAACACAGAAAAAACAGTAGTATTGTGAAACAATATTATTAATATTTTAAATAACTATTTTATTTCGAATATATATTAAATTGTAAATTGCAAAGCTGAATTTTCAGCAGCCATTACTCAAGTCTTCAATGTCACATGATCCTTCAGAAATCATTCCAATCTGTTGATTTGGTATTAAAGAAACATTTCTTATTATTATCAGAGTTTTATTTATATTATTATTAGAGTTAGCCTATATTATATTTTTGTTAAAAACCAAGACACATTTATTTTCAGGATTTTTTATATGTATAATAGAAATCTTTTGTAACATTATAAATGTATTTAATGCCACTTTTGATCAATTTAATGCATCCTTGGTGAATAACATTTTTTTATTCATCTTACTGACTCTAAAATTTGAATATTAGTGCATCTAGAAACAGTCCAGAACACCCTTGCAACCACATAGCAGTTCCCTGGCAACCATCACAATATATGAAATTATATTTTATTTATTTATGCATGTTCCTTCTCTCCCATCTTTCTAGATGAGTTCATTTAGCACCAGAGCACTGACGCTCCTGTCGTCTGTGTTTGGGGCATGCGGATTACTCCTGGTGGGTGTGGCTGTGTCGACGGACTACTGGCTGTTAATGGAAGAAGGCATTGTCCTGCAGCAGAACCAGACCACAGAGGTGAAGATGGCTCTGCATTCTGGACTCTGGAGGGTGTGTTTTGTGGCTGGTAGGTCCCATTACTAGTGCTGCATTGTCTTCTATCGCTGATCAGTTTGTTGCTGAGACAGATGCCTGATTAAAAAATCAAACGCCAGTTGATTGTGGCGTCACGCTGTTATGCATCGCTTTGTCTTGACTTTGACTCCTGCATCAGGTGTTACACACAGATCCACAGTTGAATCCCTGTGCATCTGTGAATGATCAGAAGACAGCGTCTTGGTTGAGTCGTGGCTTATTTGCGGGGTGTCCTGCTGTGTTATGCAGCTGGTCTTCTTTGTCCCTGCACTGCACTGGTGTGGCATCCTATTGCATCACCCTCCCAAATCATGCCAGACATTGAAACAGGAACTAGTGAGGCTGTGTGGGCAAACCACTGCGAGATGGCAAGTCAGTAACCACATCAAATTCGTAGGCTAATAAAAGATGCAGTGAAACATGCATTTTTCGTTTTTGCTTATGGAAAATTGCATTTTTATGTTGCTTTGCATTGCATGCTGGTTTGTTTTCATGACACTGACAGGAAGTGCTGAGGTGGACTGAAACGATGCCACACCAGTTGGCTGCGAATGGCTGACTAAGAGAAGTGTGAAGATGATGTCACCTTGTTTCTAGCTTAACCAGTCCTGCTATTTAGTTTGTCTGTATGTGGGAGTTTGACAAATCACTACAGGAAGACTCTTCGCCAATTAGGTGTGTTGTATGTATAATTTGCACACTTTTCATGCGCTCCGGAGAGCATATGATTTATGTGTGCTCAAACAGGATCTAGTTTTTTATATGTGTGTGCCGAGAGGGAGGTCTAATGTGCCCTGCTTTCATGCACGATATGCAGAAGTGTCATGCACATTCAGATTTTTTATCTTAAAAGTATCTTTGAAAATTACATTTAATAAAGTTTAAAAAATTTAAATGACTGTAGGTTAAACTATTTTGTCTAAAACAAGGGTTTTCAAAAGGGGAAGGAAGGGGGTGCTAGGACAGATGAAAAATTTTGGGAATTTTTTTTTTTTACAAAAATTTATTTTAGACATCAAATTTTAGTATTTTAAATATGTTTAACATAATTATTAATTTATATTCACATTTGATATTTGATTATATTTTATTCTCCCTACTAGAGATGTATCAAAAGTCATGAACCTTCTGACAGTTTTTAGCAATAAGACTAAACTCATCTCCATATAGTTTTGTGAATTGTTTTAGTGTTTGTCTCAGATATACAAAGCCCTTAAAGGGACAGGATGGAAAAAAAAATGTGAGATGGAAAGAAACATTTTATTTAAATGTTTTTGCATTCTCTCCACCAAAAAACTTTGCATTCTTTTGCAAAACATTAGCTTTCTCTCGCAAAAATATTGTTCCCTCAAGATACTTTGCATTCACTTTCAATATTTTTTCCTCCCACCTCATATTATTTTCATCACAAATGTTTTGCGAGCTAATGCAAAGTTTCTTGCAGTAATGCAAAAGTAAAGAAAAATAATGTGAGAAATATATAGTTCAGTCATGAAACTCTAGATGGCGCATTCAGAATCAGAATCAGAATCAGAAAGAGCTTTATTGCCAAGTTTGTTTGCACATACAAGGAATTTGTTATAGTGTCACAAGCTTCCAGTACACGGAGACAACAACAACACACAGATAATAAAAATGAGATGTGAATAAAATACACATGCATAAATATAAATAAGGGTAATAAATAAGTATAAGGTTATTGCACATACTGTACTTTAACAATGGGAGAACATTAACTGTTCATGAGGTAGATTGCCTGGGGAAAGAAACTGTTCTTGTGCCTGGCTGTCCTGGTATTCGGTGCTCTGTAACGCCGACCAGATGGCAAAAGTTCAAAAAGGAGATGGCTTGGATGTGATGGATCCAGAGTGATTTTCTGAGCCCTTTTCCTCACTCTGGATGTATACAGTTCTTGGAGGGTAGGCAGGGGAGCACCAATAATCCTTTCAGCAGTCCGAACCGTTCTCTGTAGACTTCTGATGTCTGATTTTGTAGCTGAACCAAACCAGACAGTTATTGAAGTGCACAGAACAGAACAGACTCGATGTCGATGACCAAAACAAGCACGCCCCTACCCCAAAAGGGTCTCGCCCCTAATTTGATAGCTCCGCCCACACATACGTACAGAACCCAGGCAACGATTAGTTCTGTGAAACAAAGCAAAACCAATGTTACACCGTGTCTACACCAGACGCGAGTGGCGAGGTGCGACAAAATACTATAGAACTCATTATAATCAGTGATGCTGTCTACACTGGATGCGGCGCGACACGACAAATCCCAGACAGAAAACTGCTGCTGCGTTCTATTCATGACGTATTGACACCAATTTCAAATGATTTTCAACGGTCGCTTTGTTGCGTCCAGTGTACTAGACAGACTT
>NW_015659708.1:487239-496610 GCF_001515625.1 Sinocyclocheilus rhinocerous | reverse complement strand
AGGGGCGAGGTTGTGGTTAGAACGCTTGGTTGAGTGCATCAGACGAGACGATGAAGAAGTTCATCAAAGCCGGAACTAATCGAGCCGTTTGTGCCAGGCTGGGGAGAAAGGTATTTTAATAATGTAAATTATGTGAAAAATAATGCTTTTTTCGAACCACCAAGCATGAGAGCATGTTCTAGTACACCCCCAAAACAAAATCAAGACTTTGTAAAAGAGCATAATAGGACCCCTTTAATATGGATGGCTAGCATTCACTACTCACGGCAACGTATCGCCGTATGCATTGGCAGTAGCAAGTTCCTGTACTTGCTTGCAGCAGCAGCAATAATCTACAACTACAGCAATAACCAACAGCAGCAGCAGCGTAGCAGATCTATTCCGCCAAGACCAAATATACATTAACATTGTCATATCCATCACCATGCTAAAATCTTCAGAGAGTTGTCATGATTGAACTAATGTTAAATACAAAATTTTGCAAAGTTTTGGAAAGAACAATATTCAGTCATTGAATTATATTCTGTAATTGCATATATGCAGAAACAAGCAAGTGAATGCAAAAGCATTGAAATATAATTGTATCCTCCCATTTTATCTGTACAGGGGCTGCTGTAAACTTAATGAAAATAAATATTTTCAAGATAATATTTTAACAAGTATTTCTAATAATTTGTCAGTTATTTAATTTCATTGTCTTAATATCAACATTTTCCACACAAAATGCATACAATAAATTATTATAGTAGCCTTTATATTTCAGGAAGGGAGTCTTATGTTTGGGGGATGCTTAGCATCAAAAAGGGAAATAAATATATATATATATATATATATATATATATATACATATATACATCTCGCTTAGACAGGTCAGGACAACCACTGGTGCAAAAAAAAAAAAAAAAGCATGACGCTTCTGACTAAGTGCAGTGTATGTATGTAATGCATGTGAGTTTTCTCACCTCTCTTCTCAGTGTTTGAACCAAAATCATTGCTGTGTTTCTCTCTGTTTGTCCCGGTCTCCCCTACTGTCATTGTCAATCTCTGTCCCGCTCTGCCTCTACACTCTTTCTGTCTCTCTTTGTGTCCTTGTCTCTCTTTCTCTGTCTCTCTTTGTTCCCCTGTCTGTCTCTCTCTCTGTCTCTCCTTCTATCTCAGGGCCAGAGAAGGGGAGATGTGTGGCATCTGAATACTTCATCGAGCCAGAAATAGAGATCACTACTGAGAACACAGCCAATATACTGAGTAAGAAAAATGTATGCACTTTATTGTATAATACAAATGGAAAAATCAAGGTGTAAGTAAATATTATATTATATTATATTATATTATATTATATTATATTATATTATATTATATTATATTATATTATATTATATTATATTATATTATATTATATTATATTATATTATATTTTTGATCATTTCTAGTCTTTAGTCTTTTTTTTTTACTTTTGTTGTGACAATAATTTTTATATGTACAATTGAAAGATATTCAATATAATATGACACTATAAAAATTACATGTATAATAATTGTACAAAAATATTATTATATTATATTATATTATATTATATTATATTATTTAAATGTATAAATATATTACATATAAATATATTACTATTTTTAGGTGCTGTAACTGATAATTTGCTTTAATTTTATAAGCGTTTTAATACAATTATTATTGTACAATTATTTATCAATACTAAAAAATACAAAAAAAAAGTTATAAATAGTTTCAGATGAAGCATGTCACCCTTGACTCAATGATTTTGAGGGACTATTTTTCTGTCTCTGTTAGAAATGGTCAGGACGGCCACCCCGTTTCCTATGGTCTCACTCCTCTTTGTCTTCACGGCCTTTGTCATAAGCAACATCGGCCACATCCGTCCCCAGCGCACCATCCTGGCCTTCGTCTCTGGAATCTTCTTCATCTTATCAGGTGAGGTATATGGAAATATAATGTGTGAAAATCTGCTAAATAAGTTCTTGATTCTCATCATCATGTTTCTCATTTTTGCGGCCCATAGTTGTGTATCTGCTTACATACTCTAGATTAGATGCTCTTTGTTGATATCCAGTTTCAGTGGTGAGCCTGGTAATTCTCCACAACTGCGTCCGAAATCAGGCTGAGAATCCCACTGAGAGGCTTGCATATTTAATGAATGGTGTTCCCGATTTCCATCTATGGTAATGTGTGGGACACAATATCTATTAAATGCTCCTTTTTTTCTCACAAACGGTAATTAATAACAGCGGTCTCTCTGATCAAGTCAACAGAGCTCTACCTAACAGCTGTCATTTGCATTCGGCTAAATGACACAGATTGTCAAGAATGTCAAAGTGTGTTTAGATTTGACTAATTTGCATGCAAAGTATGTCTTAAAACAGATCTGGTGTGCATGAATGTTCTCAAAGAAATCTTGAAGCATTAGACTAAATACATAAAAGATATGTAGGGCTGGATTGATACCAAAATAATAATGCAGTTTAATTGCTAAATTTCTCAAGGTGTACCAGTACAGTGCGTTCAGACTGAACCGCGGAGCTGTGAATTTCTCAATACTCCGTGTGGCTTGAAGACAGCGATGTGGCTGAACTATATCAGTTGATTCTATCAGTTTCCTGCTGACAGCTGTACAAATCAGCCTGCAGGAACAGATTTCCCATGAAGGTTTAGAAAGCTTGTGTTTGAACAGTTCTAGAATGCTGGAACTGGACGGGTTTTAAACAGCACTCTGGAATATTTCATTCTGATTGCAGAATGCTGAATTCAGTCATATAGTTTTATATAATTCTCACTCATCTGTGCAACTGATCATTGTCTCATAGCTGTGTTTCGTGTCTCTTGTATCATGCCACAGTCTCCTCAAATAATAATATCAACTCCATACAGGATACAACAGTGGTTCGCAACATTTTTGACTTCCTATAGGCTATGATATTTCCTTTGTATGTCTGCTGATTATAAGGTTTATAAAGTCAATTAATCAATCAATCAAGGTTTATAAAGTCAATCAATCAATCAATCAAGTTATAAAGAAGGTATTTAAAGTTTTAAAAAGTTATAAAGAAGGAATTTAGTTATAAAGAAGGCTTTTTTATTAACAAACTAAAAGTGTCAGTGGATTTTAATAATACAATGTGATTAATTTTGAATGCAGATGTTGTAAGAGTTCAATAATGTTCTTAATTATAAACTTAATGGAAAAAAGAAATATGTCAGTTTTTTTTATATATATATTTTTATTAATTCAATTTATTTTCAAAAATTGTAAGAAATCATGCAATCCCCTAGAAAGTTTGCTGAGGCCCCCTGGTGGCCCGGCCCCCTAATTGAGAACCACTTGGACATTGAAAAAAAATAAAAAATAGAAAGAAAGGAATACTTTTATTCAGCAAGAATGCATTAAATTGATCAAAAGTGACAGTAAAGGCATTTATAATGTTACAAAAGAATGATATGTCAAATAAATGCTGTTCTTTTGAACTTTAGTTCACAGTTTCCAAACACTGTTTTCAGTATTGATAATAATATTTATTGAGCACAAAATTAGCACATTAAAATGATATGTGATATCATGTGACACTGAAGACTGGAGTAAGGGCCGCTGAAAATTCGGCTTTGCCATTACAGGAATAAACAACATTTTAAAATATATTAAAATAGAAAATATCTATTTTAAATTGTAATAATATTAACAATTTTACACTGTATTACTGCAATATTAAACAATATTTCTGCATTTGTGATCAAATAAATGCTACAATAGTGTGAAATATATAAATGATCGTTGTCCCAGGTAACTGATTTCCCTACGTCTTTGTTAATTTAATTGATCTCGTATCACTCATTTTTCGCTTTTTTCTTCTCGCATGATACGATAATTTCAACTCAATAACTTTGAGTTTAAATTGTTATATTCAATCATGCTTTTCCTCTGGGATTACATGATAAGATCTTTTTTCAATGGAAACATATGGGTATAGTAACAATACAAGATCTTTATAGGGAAGGTACATTTAGTTCTTTTGAACAACTAAAACAATACTGTGCTCTTGTTCCTGCTCATTTTTCCGTTGCAAGTCAGAGACTTTGTTAGGAAGCACAGTTCAGACTTCAAAGCTTTGAATTTAAATCCAACTTTAGAAAGATTTGTTAATGTACACCCTGGTGCTAGTGGTACTGTTTCAAATTTTTACAAATTATTGGTAGAAAAGATGGACAATAACACAAAACATGATTGGGAAGAGGAAATGGGTTTTAATATTCATGAAAACATGTGGGATGAGTGCTTGAGAAATGTACATACATGTTCTGTAAATGCTAGACATAATTTGATTCAGTTCAAGGTAATTCATAGGCTTCATTATTCTAAATTAAATCTTCATAAAATTTATCCCACGATTTCCCCGCTCTGTAAAACGTTAGAAGGCACCCTGTTTCATTCTTTTTGGTCATGTAGTAAAATTCAGCCATTTTGGAAATGTATATTTAAATTTCTTTCTGAAGTGTATTCTGTCGACTTGGAGCCTGAGCCTTGTATTGGACTTTTAGGTGCAGAAAATGCCTTTTGCAGTAAATATCAAACACAGGCTATTTCACTTCTTGGTTCAAAGTCACTATTATACAGTGTTACAGCTAAGGGTGCTCGATGTCGTGTTTTTCCTGTGTAGTAGCTATTTTGTGACATTGTGTGTGTTGTTTCAAGAAAATGTAAATAAAGAGATAAAAAAAAATGGCTATATTCACAATACAGCATAGTCTCGCATAACTTATTGCTTAATTGCAGCACTTGATTTGCACTTCTACATGAGACCATTTACGCTCCAATCAAAACAATCAACATTTGCTAATTAGAATACAGTAAATCATTGAGTGGCTGTTAAAATCTAATTTGCCTCACCGTCTTCATTAGATGCCAGGAAATGAACAAAGAGGCAAAAGCAAGGAGTCAGCAGCAGTGGGGGAGTCGAGAATCAGCAAAGCCCCTCAATCGTTTGCACAGAGCCAGGTCAACATGTCCCATGCATTGCAGCCGATGCGGCTCTAAAGCACGCACTACTGCAGTTTAATAATAATGGATTCTGTAGTATGACTGCAGATTCCTGTGGCAGCACCGGCAGCTGTCCAGCGCTGTGCCGTGTAGCGCTGCATCAGGTGCTAATGTTACATTCAGCTCAGCATTTTGTACTACAGAATTATTAATAAAGCACAAGACACCACAACAGCGCTGTTGCAAAATGCTGAACACAGACATGCACAACACTGCAAAAAAACTAAAACGTAGTCTATGATGTTCTAAACTGTAGTATACAGTAGTTTACTATGGTGTAGAAGCAGGTAGATCCAGTCTTTAAGTATCCTACTTGTGCTTGGTTGTTTGGGAATATATGCCCTAGTGTGACACAGCAGTTTAATATCCGATGTCTTGCATTTCTAATGCGAAAAGTAAATATGTAAGCACATTCCTTGTCGGTATTCGCAGCATAGACAGCTGGCAGTGACAGACTGCGATAATGTGTTTGATTATGCCAGAGGCTTTCCTTACCGCTGTTTCTCCCTCTCTCTTTTTTTTCCTGCACTCCACAATTACCGCAGCAGAGCTTTCTCCATCATAACACAGCAACATTTGAGCACGCTATAAATGTTAATGTTTCCCGGTATGACAGGTTGCGTGTTGGTGTGCTACTTTATCGTTCCCTCTCCGCACCGAGCTTTCAGAAGAAAACAATGTTGACTGTTCAGTAGCGTAATAGGAAATCACTGCGGCATCAACTGTACTTTCATCTAGATGTTTACAAGGCATATTTGTTTCTTTCATTTGTCATTTTCATTGAATGCTTTTAGGCTCCTTTGTGTGCATATAATAGTTTCCCCCTTTACTAATGTGAAAGTGATACCACAAATTATGTGACTTGTTAAAAAAAAAAAGTGTGCTATTAATTGATCGATGGAAAGATTTTAGTGTGAAGGATGACAAAAAAAAAACACACACATTAGAAACCGCATACTGTAGCAAAGTCCTGGCTGCCATACACAACACCTTTACGCAACATTTATACAAGCTCTACTCACATTTTCTGAATAAAAATCAATGTACTATTGCATTGCTACTATTTCCCAAAGACTTTTCTCCTAGTAAACCAGTAAGTAACCACCTAGCAACCACATAGTTATCACCCATGCAACCACAGAGCAATGCACAAACTACTATTTATAACACCTTAGTAGCCACAAATTTTGCATTGGCAAGCTCACATTTTCTTTAGATAATGTTTCTTGCAATCAACCAAGCAATCAATCAATCAATCAATAAAAATGTAATTAAACAAGCATAAACCAGGTTTTATAGAGGTTTACAGCAATGTTCAGCTGGTCAGGCTGAAAGTCAGACTGGGAAACCATCTTAAACAAGCTTAGACCAGTTTAAACCATCTAAGACCAGAGCCTGGTTAGGCTGGACTTTTGCCTGGTTTTAGAGGTTTTCATCTGGTCAGGCTAGGAGTTCAGCAAAACTGGCCAGGCGAAAACCAGCTTAAAACCCTCATCCGTCCCTCGGGTCATTTTGACCCAAAACTCATTTTTAAAGATTTTTGGAAATGCTGGAAAAGCATGGAATTTATGAAAAAAAAAACTGCGGAATTTTCTAATTTAATTTTGTCACACTTGAGCATGGAGCACACACAAAAACATTTGAGTCTCATTTTTGGCCTTCGGGCCATTTTGACCCGCGAGGGACACTTTTGTTATAGGTTCGGGAGGGACGGATGAGGGTTAAACCTTGTACTGTGCTGAAAATTCTTTATTTAATTTGCTGTTTCTAGTCAAAAATGACTGGCCTTTCTTGTAAATTTCTTGTAAATCCCTTATAATGCAATATTATTTATTACCTTGGATTCAATCTTTTTGTCAGCTTGTTTTCTTTTAGTTAACATTAGGTTTTGTATTTCTTTTTGGAACTTACTGATCACAGGCATCACTGATCTGAGCTTATGCATCTCAGTTTTTAAGTGAAAAAAGTTCAAAAACTGAGATGTATAAACAATCAGCCAGTTTCAAAAGAAAAACAAAACGTGTGCTAATTGATAGAAAACAAGTTGATAAAAAGATTGAACCCAATATTAAGTAATAATATAGAACAAGACGTATAAGCAAATTTTTGTAAGCCGCTTGTGACAGGGAACACCACAAGTGTAAAAAGGAAATAATTTTTTTATTATTATTATTATTTGTTATCACTGTGTAGGAAAGTTTGAGTCCAGTGCAATCTGATTAACTAGCATGAGGATTAAACCAGTTTTTTTTTTTCATGATTTACCACTTTTCTGTCATGATTTACTGTATTTTCCCTCTTTTATTCTCTCTCAGGTTTGAGTTTAGTTGTCGGCCTGGTGTTGTATATCTCCAGTATCAATGATGAAGTGATGAACAGGCCTCGGGAGCCGGAGCAGTTCTTTCACTACCACTACGGCTGGTCGTTTGCCTTTGCTGCCAGCTCCTTCCTGCTCAAAGAGGTCAGTCACAGAGCCCAGCGACTGTTAACACTCGAGCTGACTGCGTGTGTACTCTTATCACAGAGCTCAGTTCATTAATATGCAGCTGTGTTAACAGCTTTCACTGCTGTTAGCTGCTAAACCAATAGGTCTGCCCTCATCAGTATGCATTAATTTTAGCCTAGCTTTTGCTGGGGTGAAGGCTACACATTTCCGTTATGCTGCATATATGCTAATTAAGTTCAGTGCAGCAATTTGTAAATGTCAGCATCTACTGTCTGCAGTAACCTCAACTAATATTCTTCTGATATATATATGCATACAGTAGAGTCCAAAAGTCTGAGATCATACATAAACTCAAAATCTAATTTAAGCCCGGAAATAGACAAAGTTTTAGGATTAAATTAGTAGTCTTTCGAACTTCTGCCAATTTTGTGCACTGTCATTCAAAAGTTTGGGGTTAATAAGATTTTGAAATGTTTTTGAAAGAAGTCTCTAATGCTCTTCAAAGCTGGATTTATTTGATCAACAATACTGATCAACAACAACAAAAAATTATATTGTGAAATTTTATTACAATTTAAAATAACAGTTTTCTATTTTAATATATATTTTTCTATTTTAAGAGATTAAATGTAATTTATTCCTGTGATGGTAAAGCTGGATTTTTTTAGCACCCATTACTTTTTTAGGATTCTTTGTTAAATATGAAGTGCAAAAAAAAAAAAAGCGTTTATATGAAAAATAAAAGCCTTTTATAACATAGTTTATTCCATCAAACTACACAAATACATTACTTTTGAATGGCTGTCAATGCAAAAATATGCTTTTTGTCCCCAGATGGTGTAGTTACAGCTAACTGGGTCATACTAACCAGCCAAACTTGACCCCTTGGGCAGAGAGAATTTCTAATTGGCTAGTTTCTGGCTAAAAAAACACAAGCTCAACCCCTGACACGGTTTTTTTTTTTTTTTTTGCATAGGAATGTCAAAGAGAAAAGAGAAAGGTGTGATTTCTCAGAACATCTATTTGCAGTGATACCTGTTAGGTTGTAGGAACATTAGGGTTCCTGTTAGGTTCTGTTAGACTGTAGGAACATTCTATCTGTGATATTTAAAAAAAAAAGACACTTGCTTTTGAATTTAAAGAGATAATTCACTCAAAATGAAAATAATGTCATTAATTACTCACCCTCATGTCGTTCCAAACCTGTAAGGCCTTTGTTCATCTTCAGAACACAAATTAAGATATTCTTGATAAAATCCATGACCCTGCATGCATCATGGTACTGTCGTGAACGCACGTCGAAGTCTGACACGGAAGAGAAGAACTGTTGAATACAAAAAGTATTCTCATAGCTTCATACCATTACAGTTGAACCACTGATGTCACATGGACTATTTTAACAATGTCCTTACTACCTTTCTGGGCCTTGAACATGGTATTTCCCTTGCTGTCTATGGAGGGTCAGAGAGCTCTCGGATTTCATCAAAAATATCTTAATTTGTGTTCTGAAGATGACATGAGGGTGAGTAATTAATGACAGAATTGTCATTTTTGGGTGAACTAACCCTGTAAACTGAATAATGTTGGTTGACTAGTTTTGTTGTATCAGGGTGCTGGAGTCATGTCTGTCTATCTCTTCATGAAACGTTATGCTGAGGAAGAGATGTACCGGCCCCACCCTGCGCTGTATCGCCCTCGCCTGTCTGAATGCAGCGACTACAGCGGCCAGTACCTGCACCCCGACTCCTGGCCTCCTCCTCAGCGTGGACGCAGCGGCTCCGAGGTGTCCAGCGACATCTCCATTCAGCTCAACCAGACCCCGCTGCCTCCTCTGCCAAAAAGCGGCGGGCCCTCCAATCCACGCTCTTC
>NW_015659708.1:484136-487115 GCF_001515625.1 Sinocyclocheilus rhinocerous | reverse complement strand
CGCTCTTCCTCGGGCCCCTCGTCCGGGGCCAACTATCACCTCCCACCTGCTTCCTCCTCCTCTTCCTCTTCCTATCCTCACAACATCCACTCCTCCCATTCCGTCGGCCACGCCCCTCAGTCCCTCCCAATGGCCACGCCCCCATCTGCAGTCCCGCCCCCTCGCTACCATGCGCATATGCGTATGAGCGCCTCCCCTTGTTAGATTTCCTCTGTTTAAGATACTTAAACAACTGAAATATGGGCATAACATTAGACAAGAGGATAAATCTCCAGAGACTATGGGATCAAAAGGGTGCTAAGTTGAAAAGAGGTAGACGAGGAAGCGCTTCACTTACAATTCTGTGCCTGAATGAAGTTTAACAGGTTCTCAGAGCAAGATTAATAAGTGAAGGAATAGCATTTATACATATAGAAAGAATGTATGGAGAAGAAAGGTACAAAATACTGACTTGCTGAAAAAAGTTGAAAACAACTGTATACATATTTAAATTTCTATGTAAAATGTTTAAATCTTATTGCACACCATAACATTTTTCATCCCCTCATACCTCATATATCATGAGCACCATGAGGCTATTTATACCATTTCTTGTTTATACTAAAGCAAAAAGACACGAATGTGCCCTAAAGAGGGCGGATTTCTTTTAATGGTGTCGCAGATTTATTTCAGCGGACAATTTCTGTACACAGTGTATCAAGAGCAGTAGTCATCTAGTGTAGTCCAACATATTTACCTACACGTTTTATCATGTGGGCAAAGAAAACTTTAGGTTCAGGGGGTTCGATTTGTCCTTTACTATCAATTTGTAATGTTTTTAGATTTGTACATCAGGGTAGATGTTCTACAAAGCTGGCTGATGTTTCTTTACTGGGATGTTGTACGCTTGGCCCCCACGGCCCTCAATATGCCTTGTGTTTTCTTGTGCTCTCATATTAAAAAAAATAATGTTTTGAAAACATTTAGTAGTGGTATAGCACGATACAAAAAGGAAACGTTTGAAAATGTTAAACATATTTACCTTAACCTAGAATGGAGGCTGACTCCTGTATGAATTCACTGTTCAATCATCATCTTAAAATTGCAGCCGTTCTCGTTTATTATTGATATTATTACTACGACTATTAATTGAGTTGTTTATTATACAAAATTGATTGTAAACCTGCGTACCTGTTATAACGGAAGCTGTTGTACATCAGCCCTGCAGTGTTTCAGAGATCATGTTTTAGAGTAATATGGGTTAATGAAAAATAGCAGAAATCAACATGAGGGAGAATTTAGAACTAAACAATGTGCTTGAGAGCGCCTGGTATATTGCGCCATCTACTGGCCATGCAGTATTAGTGCATTAAAGCGCTGAAGTACCTTGTCTGATCCACAAGTTGTATGAAATCTGTATTCGATTCATTGACTAAAATGAGGCAGAGTCAGCACTTCCATATACCTGGTGCCTGCGGATGCTGCATCGATTGAGCAATGCAGTAAAGACAATTTGTACAGTATGATTATTATACCAATAAATCAGTCCCTTTTCCTAATGCATAAACGTCGACCTTTGTCGAAATATATCCCTTAATATATATTAGCTAATAGATATTATTATAACGTCCTGTTATGCCCTTAAGACTAAAATTTTAATGCACAGAAGCTTGAGATATTTTCCAGAGTGTTATAACTGAGAGTTCATTATTGTGTGTAAATATTATGATCATAAATAGTTATGAAATACGAATAGTCATGAAGAACAGGACTGGCTCCTGCTGGATAGTAAATAAATACATAGTATAACAATTTATATTATAGCCATATCACAAGTGAAATATGCAGAATTGAACGTATGATTTATGGGAAATGAAAAGAGCAAGAGGAATGATTTTTGAATCCTAATATTTATTCAAGTATTGCTGGAGGTACAAATTTAGTCTGCTTTTAAGTCTGAAATGTGAATATCTGTTTCACATTTCAAAAATGTTTCTTGTCTTTTACTAATAATTGCGTTATAATGAGCTTTCTGCTCTCTCAGTTCCAGTTGACATTTGTTGTTGTTGCGCTCTATGCTGAGGGTCTGGCTTATAAATATGTATGTACCATTTTGCATGACTTTTTTTTCTCCCTTCATCCTCATGCCCTTTTCCTCTCAATGTTTTTTTTTTTTTTTTTGCTTTTTCCCAGTGGGCTGTCCTTTGTCTTGATTTGTCTCTCTCAAAGTCCCATTAAGTTGAAGCCGCCTCACTCATTTGACTTGTCTTTTCCTCTTTTACCCTTCATTTCTCTCTCTTCTCTCTCTCAGCCTTCCTGTCTTTACTTTTCTGTTTTCAGTTATCAGTTTTGCATGCCTTTCATTCCATAATGCCAAAGCAATTGTGCCTGACTTAAGATGATGATGACAGTTATTATTATTATTATTATTATTATTAAAACTGTGGTATTTCTTCTTTGTAATCTGGAATTTGCTTAATAAAAAATTAAGAAACTAAAACAAATTGCACATCAAATGACTCGTGTTTTCATTTCTAATACTTTTCTAATACATTTCTAATGCGTTTCTAATATTTACTGCATACTGTATGCTTGTACTTTAATTTGATATTTAAATATAGGACAAAAATACTAGAATGGTTATTACATGATATGCCATCATAAATACAACTTAAGCCTACATTACAGAAAGCTGCTTTTTCTGGTTATGCTTTATTTTATCACAGTGTACTTATACATTGAAGTACTGAGCAATATTAATTAACTACTTTTACTTACTATATGGTTAGGGTTTAGATGAGGGTTTAGGCCGGGTTAGTTGTATGTCATTATGCATAATTTATTGTTATTACTATGTACATGTAGCATAACATAAGAAGTTTTTTGTGCAGGCAGTGAAAACTGCTATATATTTTTTCTTCTTTAAAATAAGGATGTGTAAAAACAAGTCTAGGTCACATTTTACCCCAAAATAATAATAATACACCCCCCCCCATTGAA
>NW_015659708.1:478897-481570 GCF_001515625.1 Sinocyclocheilus rhinocerous | reverse complement strand
ATGATTTATGGGAAATGAAAAGAGCAAGAGGAATGATTTTTGAATCCTAATATTTATTCAAGTATTGCTGGAGGTACAAATTTAGTCTGCTTTTAAGTCTGAAATGTGAATATCTGTTTCACATTTCAAAAATGTTTCTTGTCTTTTACTAATAATTGCGTTATAATGAGCTTTCTGCTCTCTCAGTTCCAGTTGACATTTGTTGTTGTTGCGCTCTATGCTGAGGGTCTGGCTTATAATACCATTTTGCCCATTTTGCATGACTTTTTTTTCTCCCTTCATCCTCATGCCCTTTTCCTCTCAATGTTTTTTTTTTTTTTTTTGCTTTTTCCCAGTGGGCTGTCCTTTGTCTTGATTTGTCTCTCTCAAAGTCCCATTAAGTTGAAGCTGCCTCACTCATTTGACTTGTCTTTTCCTCTTTTACCCTTCATTTCTCTCTCTTCTCTCTCTCAGCCTTCCTGTCTTTACTTTTCTGTTTTCAGTTATCAGTTTTGCATGCCTTTCATTCCATAATGCCAAAGCAATTGTGCCTGACTTAAGATGATGATGACAGTTATTATTATTATTATTATTATTATTAAAACTGTGGTATTTCTTCTTTGTAATCTGGAATTTGCTTAATAAAAAATTAAGAAACTAAAACAAATTGCACATCAAATGACTCGTGTTTTCATTTCTAATACTTTTCTAATACATTTCTAATGCGTTTCTAATATTTACTGCATACTGTATGCTTGTACTTTAATTTGATATTTAAATATAGGACAAAAATACTAGAATGGTTATTACATGATATGCCATCATAAATACAACTTAAGCCTACATTACAGAAAGCTGCTTTTTCTGGTTATGCTTTATTTTATCACAGTGTACTTATACATTGAAGTACTGAGCAATATTAATTAACTACTTTTACTTACTATATGGTTAGGGTTTAGATGAGGGTTTAGGCCGGGTTAGTTGTATGTCATTATGCATAATTTATTGTTATTACTATGTACATGTAGCATAACATAAGAAGTTTTTTGTGCAGGCAGTGAAAACTGCTATATATTTTTTCTTCTTTAAAATAAGGATGTGTAAAAACAAGTCTAGGTCACATTTTACCCCAAAATAATAATAACTAAATTTTCCTTAAAGACAGTTAGGACCTATTTTAAGATCATTCAAATTATTTTTTTCCGTAATGACAGTATTTTCAAATGATTTGACTATTTACAAAAAGACAATGACAGTACGTGAAATAATTTACAATTTAAGTAGAATCTAAATCATTTTATTTTTAGTGGCAGTAATGAGAATGAGGGGTTGCTTAATTGGGATGAAAACAATGTCATAATTAAAAACAAAAAATAAATAAAAAATAAGCTTTTTTTTTTTTTAAAGCAAACACATTTCACATTTCTTTCTTTTGATTTCAGGGTAAAATATGACCAAGACAGGTTTCATGACATTCAGTCTGCTCGTTTTTTGAGATTTTAAATTGACGGTTTCATAAAAAAAAAAAAAAATTGAAAAATAGGTAAGAGCCTAAATTTGTCTGTGTTGAAGAGTTTGTGTTGTTAATCATTGTAGTTTATTTAATGATAACATGGTGAACGTCAACATGGTTTTTTTCACATTTCGGATTTCCTTACATGCCATTATATTGACAAGTACATGTTCTCATTCAAATCATTCTCATCTTGCTATATATTCCTTATGCAGGTCAATGCACTTTTACTGCATATCAGAGAGACGTTTCTTAATATTCTCAGTGGTTTAAAAACACCCTAGAAAGAGGCCAGTGCCAGCTGGTTTTATTAATGAAATTTTGCCTGTGGGCGATGAAAGTATCTCTTTTAAGCTTTTGACAAAACCACAGTTGATATATCTGTTTAATCAGATGACAATGTAAGCATGTCTGTGGGGCAGGAATTACGGGGCGAATGAGTGACTGGGTGACATGCTTGTGGAGAAATGAGTAAATGGTGGAGGAGTGTGAGTTTACGGGTCAGTGCATCAGCAATAAGCACTTGCTAATGTTTGAGCCACGTGCTTTAGATCCAGTATCGACTTCATGCATAAAATTCCATTGATTCCTTCTTTCTCATGTAGAATGGCCTTGAAAGACCTTGGGAAATAATCTTGAGGCATTATTTACCCTCAATGCACGATGTTTGTGAGGAAAGGCATGGCTCCCTGTTGGTTAAAGGTGCGATTGCATTATTGCTGCAACAGCATCCATTGAATCTGAGGAATTGCTTTCATGGCAAAAATACCCTAGTGACAGAATAAACACCCACGTGAATAAGGAACCACAGTCTCTAATACATGCACCTCTCAGTGTGTTCAGACCACAGGGATGTTTGAAGCACTACATAACTGAGTGCTGATAATCAGCGCTTCTTCTCTACCTGAAGATGTGTGGGCGAACAGTGGCTGGTGTGTCTCTTTCTCTCCCTTTTTTCTCTCTCAGAGGAAAAAAACACTGAGGAACATGTGAGCAAATGAACACATGAAGCTGCATATCTTCAGCGTTTGCCAAGGCATAAAAAGAAATACATCACACGGCGTACTAGATTAAATAGTCACACCAGCCTGCTGAAGTCCTTGCAATTTTACAGTGGATCAAAGTGCTGCTTTGCATATATATATATATATATATATATATATATATATATCCTGTTCTAT
>NW_015659708.1:463250-478844 GCF_001515625.1 Sinocyclocheilus rhinocerous | reverse complement strand
ATATATATATATATATATTTCCTGATCCATTTCTCCATTAAAAATCTTCCAAGTTTGGTTGGTCAAGACTGATTAATTGGCCAGTATTAGACTATTTGGAATAATAAATTATGGCAATTATTATTTTCCTGTAAAAATATCTTTAATAATTTCTTATGGGGGTTCATTATGCCTTTTCAGGGATCCAAAGCCCACCACCTGCTTATCGATATCAGATGATGTTTTATCCCCTTAATGTGAGTTACAAAACCATATGTCACCTGATATAGCAAATGTTCTCTTTACAAATATTTTAGGTGGATTTACTTCAAATATTGTGTAAAATATGTGGGACCTTTGCAATTTTGTATATGCTTTAATTGCTATCTGATCTTAGAGTTCACTACAAATAGGCTGAATTATGGATCTTATTCAGGGTAGGTGTCATATTTTTTCACAAATGAATAGAAGGCTGTGAGGGAAAATGCAAATAAATATGACACAGGGGTAAATTCGGGTAAATTAGGACACGTTTTGTCATTGAGATGACTGGGACAAAATGTCCCAATCAACCTGAACTCACCCTACCCTAAATAAGGTGCATTCTGACCAAAACATGTCAGATAGACTGTAAATAATCATTGCCCTCATTAGCCATATTAAACTCTCTTTCCCTTTAAGGTTTTTAATTCCTTGAAAGTGTGTCACATAATGAAACAATCCAAAAAATTACAAAGAAAATGTTATGTGCCATTTTAAAACCTAAGGCTAAGTCTGAGATGGTCAAGCAGCCTACAGTCGGTCAATTCTTCACTCTCTGACAGAATCTGTATGCTTTGTTCGATTAGCTCGGGTCTGTCATCCTGCAGACCTGTTCCTAGAGAACTGTGATTTGTCTCTTGATCAATATTAAGCAAGTCCTGTCGGTTAATTCCTGCTTCACCATCGTTTATTCGTATCACAACTGTCTCTTAACGCCCCCTCATTCACCGCCTCTACAGAGCCGCCTCAAAGAATTACGACCAAAAAGTAACAGGGATACATGTCTAAACTGCAAAGGTAAGGCGAGAAAACGTCAAGCAGTTACATTTTATGCGATTTGACTCAATTTGTACAACACATAGCCTGTTTATTTATAGAATTTCAGAAATGAATCGTGGAATTTAACGGACGCTCTGTGGTCGCTTTACTTGACGCGCGAAAGCTTCAGTCGATTGTTAAGCGCTTCATTCGAATCAGTTTTTGTGTTATTTATGTATTGTTATTAAGAACGTGTTTTATGCTGTTTTTATACCCAGTTGTTTGTGAACATTGTGAAATTGCTAAATCGTTTGACTCGCGTCTCGATGGCAGATGCGCGAGCCTAATGGAGACGCGCGCGGACTGAACGCTTCTAGTAACGCTCTCAGGAGAAACATCTGTCAGTCATTTTGATAGCTGAGGGGGAGCAGTCATTGGTTTTATGTTGTATGATCCCCTTTAAGGCGAAAACAACAAATCATTGATCGAATGAAGGTCCGCTGGCACTGCAATATCGCTACGTGTTGCTCTAGTGGTACTGACCTATACAAACAAGAGATGTTAATTGACACTTTATACTTGACAATTTAGGCGATAAATTACATTTATACCCGTATATTAGGCTATATCATTATAAATGGGTAAGTCTACCTTAAAATGATTGGATGCTTCTTCATTCCTTTCTTCATTTATTCATTCGTTCAAAAAACGCAAATGTCTCTTGGTGCTCATTAACCTAGTGCCAATGCGTGTTAATGAAAATGCGGTCACTTTAAATGGCTCTAAATGCCTTTATATGTGACAACAGCAATAATGAAAGCAATGGAAACTGGCTGCATGTGCAGTTTAAATCACTGGTTTATAGAGGTTTATTACTCTTGTTGTATGAGATAGGCAAGGTTGAACCGTGCCTGCAAAGCGTTTGAATCCTCTGTTGTTTCTATCAGACATGACACATGGTTGCCACGTTATGTGAATGTTTCACTGCTGGGAGGCCATTAATGCCCTACAGAAGCTCATTCATATGTATCATTGAAACACTAGCTTGCCTTTTCTCCACAGACTTGGCTAATATGTGGCCAGAGGGTACCCTGCTGTTTAGTGCCTCGAAGTATTTTTTATAGTATTTCAGTATTTGTTATATTAGAAAAAAAATCTTTAAAGTTATCATTGTAATTGTAGCCTAATAATAATATGTATAATAATGCATAGTAATACATATGAATGGAATTTTTATTAGGATCTTTGAGTCCAAAAGTGTTGTGAGCAAAAACTGCATGAACTGTAATCAGATCAAGTAAAATATTATTTTTTACAAATATTTATTTAGTTAAAGGTATAATAATAATAATAATAATAATAATAATAGTTATTATTATTATTATGAAATTCATTACATGTAAGAAATTTTCAATAAAAGAGACAGAAGGTCAAAATGCATATATTATCACTTTTTATATTATAAATTAAAATATTGATTTAGGCATAATAACAATAAAGTTATGTTATTATGAATTAATTATTATTGTATTTTTCTTATGTATGATTCTATATAAAATCTTATTTTATTGTTTTCTGTCACCAGGGTATATTATTCTTTTTTTTCTTTCTTCTTTTTTTCATATTAAATGTATGTAGGTGTGAGATGTTTCCATTAGGATCTTTGCAGAGACCAAAAGTTTTGTGAGCAAAAACTGCATGCACTTTAATTATATTACATAATAAATTAAAATATGATTTTAAAAGGTTTGTGTTTATATAGTGACAGATATGATCTTCCTCTTCTTCTTAATCATATTCTTGTTAAATTCAGTACATGCATAATATATGTGTAAGAAATTTCTTAATAAAAGTTGCCTTAAAGTTGCTTTAATTTATTATATCAATATTTGTACATTAGAAATTAAAACCCTTATTTTGGCATATAACAATAATAATATTTCAATTATTTATTCAGTATCTAATATTTTTATTTTAGACTTCATTGTCTCCTTCCACGTTTTTCTATATCTATCTATCTATCTATCTATCTATCTATCTATCTATCTATCTATCTATACACACACACACACACACACACACATGAATAAATGTATGTAGGTGTGAGAACTTTTCATTTGTATAGTTCTGGAGGACTTTTCATGTGTTTATCTGATGGCATTTATCATCCTTTGTGTGTGTTCAGCTGTGGTGTTTGTTACCATTTGGTTTCCAGTTTCTGAGAATGGGCATGAGTGACAAGACTCTGAACATACAGAACAGAACTCTAAGTAACCGCCTATTAGAGTCTGAACTCGTCATGGGGGGACAGATCAACTGTCCTCGCTGTGCATGTCATTACCACATCACCATACGGCCAGAAAAGAGCGCTGATCGAAGCCACCCGCCAGGTGCGTTCTGAACATCCATGACAGTCGAGGGTTTGGCAAATCACTAGGTATGTTATGATGAATACCCCCCCCCCACACACACACTAGCATCACCTCACTCACTAACATCACACACACCATCCTGTTCTGTTCTCGACTTCAGAATGCGCTGTTGCCATGGTGACAGAATGGCGCACGCTCTGTCTTGCTTTCTCTCTATTCTCTTTTTCTTTATATATCCCTCGCTCTTCCCGCGGATGTATAGGCGACGTAACAATCTAGATTCACCGCTCACCTGGATCAAATACATGTACTGCTGTCATGATAATGATCATTTAATGGCAAGAATGCAACCTCAAGCTGTTTTTTCTTTCCTCCAGCGTGCACCTTAAACATGTTCTGTCTCTTTCAGCTCTGTTCTCGTCGTTTGTTTCTCCTCAGGAGGAGAAGCAGTAGGATTCCTGCCATGAAATCTCTCTAAGAGGAGAAAAGCAGCAAAACCTAGAAAATCTACACCCACCCACGGGCAGGAGAGAGAAAGAAAGAAAGAAAGAAAGAAAGAGAGAGAGAGCGAGAGAGAGAGTGAGCGGAGGGGAGCGTGAAAGAGGGGGGGAATAAAGAGCGAGGGATAACAGTCGATGGATGCTGCTTGGACGCTCTGGTCGGTACAATCTTTAGTGACAAGGACCGGAGAGCTGCAGGGATGGATGGGAAGGGAAGACACATTCCTCCAGGTAATCGGATCTCATTAATGGCCGCCGGTGCTGTGAGACCACCGTGTCTCATGCTTGTTGTCATGTTTAGTGAAATGCTCTTGAGTGAGAGTCTGAATGAGTTCCGCTGGATGACGGCATCATTTTCAGCTTGCTGTTGTCTTACCGAGGAACTTTCTTGCAGACGACTTCAGATCTCCAAAAGTGTTCATTGTCAGTCTTCGTTTATGCGTTCTGCTTGGTTTCTCATGATTGAGTTCATTGTGTTCGTTTGTTACTCAACTCTCTATTTGGAATACTTGATTGGTCAATTGTGGAAACTGAGCTGTAAAATGTTTTTGTATAATATTTGACTGTTGTCCATGGTAACATGCCAGTTGCTACTTTCATGTCACTCAGATTGAAGACATTGCTATATTGTAATGAAACATTTGAGCTAACTAATCAAAATAACCTTGAATTTCAGAAAATAATACGTATATATATATATAGAGAGAGAGAGAGAGAGAGAGAGAGAGTGAGTGTTGTTGCACATTGTAATCAACTAATAAAAAATATAATAATCATTCAAATCACTCAGTATTTCATATCCACATTTATTTTTTAGTAAGTATCAATTTAATAAGTAGCATTAATGTACAGTCAGCTGGACATTATTGCAAAAGTTTAGCGTTTATATTTTTTGATAATTACTAGCTGTTGAGATTCTATATATATAATTTATTTTATTTTATTTTTTATATAGAATATATAGAATATTTAATATATATATTTTTAGCTATTTTTTTTTTCATGTCAATGAATAATTTGGTTCTTTTTGAATTTGCACAAAAATGAAGATTCAACTGTCCATAGTTAGGAAATGGTGGCCATGTATATTCAATCTAATTTGTATCACTGTTACCGAAATCATTTTTTTAAGTGTTGTATTAAACACAAAACGTCAGTCACATGATCGCACTCATATGCTCTGTAATATAGCACTGTCTGAGAACTATTTTAGATTCACTGAACAGAGATTTTGGTTCAACTATTTATTTTTTGCGGTAAACATTCACTGGACATATTTAGCTTTATTATCAGAAACAACCTACTGCAAGGAAGCAATGGACCATATCCCTAAATATCTTTCGTCCAGAACAACATGCTTGAACTGCTCCTTATAAAAGATCTATCCATGCAAAGAAATGCTCAGTTACAACTGTCTCGTGACTGTTCACAATTACTGCCTGGCAACTACGTGCCCAGTGGGACTGTGAGCAGTTTGGTTATGATCTAAAAGCTATGACCTTTTTGACCTCTCTATTTCTTTAAGGTATATTCAGATGTTGCTTTGGCATTTGCTCATGATCTTAGTAACCTATATTTGGACAGGCTGATGTCATTTGTGCATCTTGGCTCCGAATGTCCTCACAAAATGCAACTGATCTCCCAACACTCGATATGTCCTGCAGGATCACACATTCATCTCATCTACTTCTTGTAACCTTGGGCTCCGATTGCAATCTTTCTTCATGTTTTTTATTCATACCCAATTTTAACACTGTCCACTTCACCCAGCTTTCTGTTCACACTCTCTTAGCCGCTCATTTAACCGTGTCTCTGTTCCCGACTCCAGCCATGGTGTGGTGCGAGCGGGGAATTCAGGTGCTTCTCACCACTGTGGGAGCATTCGCAGCCTTCGCCTTGATGACCGTGGCCATTGGCACGGACTACTGGCTGTACGCTCGAGCCTTTATCTGCAACAGCACTGCCAACTCCTCTCAGGATGACCCCCACAACAAGGACAAGAAAGATCCTGGAGCCCTCACCCACTCCGGCCTCTGGAGGATTTGCTGCCTGGAAGGTAAGTGAGCGGCTGTGTTTGTGTGTGGGGGCGAAGGAATGGGCCATGTATGTATGTATGGAGGAAATGATGCATGAAGGAGGTCCCCACCTGTGCAGTTTGTGAAAGTGATTCATGGAAGTTATATTGCAGAAGGAGAAATGGTTGGATTTGAGATTGTGTTATACGGTCTGGACGACCGACCTTACATTTGAGTTCTTTTTTGCAGCTCTGTTTTGATCAATGCCACTTAATAGACATTTTTAGAGGAGCAGTTCAAGTGCTCAAGAGCTTTTTCAAGTGCATTTTATGAATAACCATGAATGAACCTGTTGTGAAAGATAGTTGCGGTCAGTAAGATGCATTTATTTGATCAAAAATACAGTAAATCAGTAATATTGTGAAAATATTTTTACATTTTCAGGAGCCATAATTCTAGTCTTCAGTGTCACACGATCCTTCAAAAATCATTCTAATATGCTGATTTGATGATTAAGAAACATTTATTATTATTATTATTAATGTTAAAATGTTTTGTGAAAACCAAGATTTTCTCCCCCAGGATTCTTTAATAAAAAGAAAGAATTTTCATTTATTTGAAATAGAAATCTTTTGTAACATTGTAAAAATCTTCAGTGTTACTTTTCATCAATTTAATGTATCCTTGCTGAATAAAAGTATTAATGTCCTAAATTAAAAGTACTGCTCCCAATTCTATAATTTTACCATTATTTATTTTTTCAGTCTTTTACGACATTTAAATTGCAATTTAAAAGAAATCAGAATCAAATCGTTGCAGAATTAAGCAGTGAGGTGACAAAATTCACAAAATAACATGGCCTCAAATGCCTTATTCGTTTTGCAAAACGACTACAAAATACTAAAAATATTAAGGACACAAATTCTCTTTGAAATTTTATCACATGATCACAATCAGTCTACAAATGTCAACTTGCGATTCAATTTTGGCTTCCACGTGAAAGCATTTTTTTCTCCATTAGGATCTGTTTCTTCCTGACTGCAGTCATATTTATTCACTCTTAAAAAAAACTTATGTTAGCACATGAAATACATTTTTTAGATTTAGGAAGCTTGTTGTTACAGAGGAAACAACACCAGGGCACTGAGTCAGAACCCTAACACAAACTGATTTCACTGTCTAGCTTTAGGGTTACTTTAAAGTTATCAAAAGCATTGTGGGAAGCGCTGCCTCCAGATCCTTTTAACCATTGCGCTCTGCAATGCAGGGTATCCATGTTAAGCTAGTTGTTTTAACAGTAGTTGCTCTAGCCAGGTCTCAAGAGACAGGTTTGAAACAAAAATGGGCTGTATTGTTTCCATTTGCATTAGAAACCTAGAAGAGTGCATGTCAATGGCTATGATTATGTGGTGAGTCATCGCAGGTCAAAGGTGCCATGCTGCTCTCTCGTTGCATTTGCAGCATAATCAAACCAGACAAAAACAAAGTCATTTTGACTTATTATTGCTCACTTTGGTTCTCTGCTTTATATAGCACAAACTGATCTGTTTTTTAAGGGAAATTCTTTACTAATAGTGTTTCTTACAAAATGGCACTGTCCACTATATATGTGACCCTGGACCACAAAACCAAGGTCATTTTTTTGAAATGGAGAATTATACATCATCTAAAAGCTCAATAAATAGCTTTCCATTGATGTATGGTTTTGTTAGGATAGGACAATATTTGGCCGAGATACAAATATTTGAAAATCTGAGGGTAATACTGAGAAAATCGCCTTTAAAGTTGTCCAAATGAAGTCCTTAGCAATGCATATTACTGATCAAAAATTAAGTTTTGATATATTTACGGTAAGAAATTTACAAAATATCTTCATGGAACATGATATTTACTTAATATCCTAATGATTTTTGGCATAAAAGAAAAGTCGATAATTTTGACCCATACAATGTATTGTTGGCTATTGCTACAAATATACCCGTGCTACTTATGACTGGTTTTGTTAAAATATTAATACTTTTTGCAATAAGAATTCTGTTGCAAAAGCCTCTACACATAAGTGTCATATTTCACTTTTCGGACTGTTTTTAATAGATTTTTAATAGAATTAGATTTTAATAGAATTAAATTTTTTTAAACTAATTTATTTATTTATTTACCATGGCACTGTAGATTCTGTGTTCCCAGTGAAAACCCAAAGGTAAAACAGTTTCATAGAAATATTAATGCCTTCTTGGTCATCCTTATATACTAGAAAAGCAAAAATAGGAATAAAATAGGGGGGGTTCACACAGAATTCTCCAAGATTCTTGGCACACAAAGGCATTAAACATTCTCGTTTGCCATCTTGTAGCATGAAGTGAAAACAGGAAGCACTGGGAGACACTGGGCATATGCAGTGCATCAACATGTTGTCTAAAGTGAATGGTTTATATCACACAGGAGAGCACTGCATGACGCCTTTGACCTGGGGTGACTCACAGCCATTGACATCTACTCTGAATCCATTTCCAACAAAACACCTCACCGACTGTTTGACTGAACTCCATTCAGACACCTTTTTTTTTCTTTTAGCCTTTTGTCAGTTTTATTTATAGGGATATTGAGAAATAAGACAGGAAATGATTAGGGGAGACTGGACTGGGCAATGTTGCAGGCTGAACTCAAACAAAGTTACCCAAGCAAGTGTTGCGTCACCCATTTATTTTAGTTTGTTCAGAATTGACACTTTTGAATGATCTCTCTCTTTGATTCTCTTTAGGATTGAAGAGAGGAGTATGTTCCCAGATTAATCATTTCCCAGAGGATGCTGATTATGATCAGGATGCTGCAGAGTACCTTTTACGTGAGTCAGGAGTGTTGATTTGTGCATGTTTTATGGACTATAACTGATTTTTACATTATAAACACAGGGGTATGGGAAAAACCAATGCATCTGAACTTATGTTTTTTGACATTTTTTGTTTGTTTTATTTTATCTTCTCAGGCGTAGTCAGGGCCTCCAGTATATTTCCTATCCTCAGTGCCATATTATTGCTGCTAGGTGGAGTGTGTGTGGCTTCTAGTCGGTTCTACAAGACCAAAAGACACATCATTTTGGGAGCAGGCATTTTGTTTGTAGTGGCAGGTAATATGTCTCATAGTTGTAGAATCCTAATTTACAGTCATTTGTGATGGGGTGAATTCACTAAACTTTTTTGACACTTTTGTGTGCCGTATTTCCATGTCTTATTCACTAATTACCTACAATCCAGCAAATTATATCAGTGTTGTTTTTATTAACTAGAACTTCTGTAAAACTAAAGCTATTGAAAATATTTTCGTTAATTAAATAAAAAATTTATATTAGATAAAAAAACTTAAAAATGTTGCATTGGCAAGTAACTGAAATAAGTTGAAGTACTAAAATTACTAAAAATAAATGAAATTTTAAAAAGTTAAAAAGCTTACTAAAAATGATAAAAACAACAAAATTACAAACATTTTAACTAAAACTAAAATGAAACTTAAAATATAAAAATAATTTAATTCAAAATGTTAATAAATACTATTAGTATATAAATAATAGTAAAATAACAATGATTTAAATGTCTTGTTTTTATATTAAAAATAAAAAATGTCATTATTTAAGTCAAAGTATTAAATGTTAAAAATAATTAAATGTCAACATTTAATCCGTTGTCATTCTTTTCAGAAAATCACACCTAATTTCTATGCAAACTAAGTTTATTATAGCACATTATTCAAGTCAGCGCTATTAGCCTGGTGTAATTTATATTTGGCTGTCATGATTAGAGATTTTATAAACAGAATTTAGTTTCAACAAACTACGGCACCAACAGGTGTGAATTCACCCCAAAGTGTTTAAATCCTTGCTTTGTATTAAAAATAAAACTGCTGACCAAACAAGCAAAAAATACATTTTGTCTTGAATTGATCCAGGCCTGAGCAACATCATAGGTGTCATTGTATACATCTCGGCGGCGCTCAGCGACATCTCTCCCAAAAAGGACGAGGACAAGAAGTGGCACTACTCCTACGGCTGGTCCTTCTACTTCGGCGGCCTGTCGTTCATCCTGGCGGAAGTGGTGGGCGTGCTGGCCGTCAACATCTACATCGAGCGCAACAAAGAACTGCGCTGCCGCTCGCGCACCGACCTCTTCCGCAGCACGACCTCAGCCGTGTTACGCCTGCCGGGATACCGCTTCCGGCGGCGTTCCTCCCGCTCCAGCTCGCGGTCCACAGCGGAGCCGACCCGCTCCCGCGAGCAGTCCCCCACCTCCGCCATCTCTCCCAAGAACTTCGGCCCGCCCCTGGCCACCGGCCCGCCGCCCTTTTCGGTAGCCACGCTTCCCAATCCGCACACGCACTCCGGAGGAGGCATGGGGGATATATCCATGTACACGCTCGGCAGGGAAGGTAAGCCGCCCATGTATGGTACAGTCGACCGTGCCACGCTCTACCAGCTGCACAATTACTTTCCGACGAAGGAGGGCGGCGGCGGAGCGCTCATGACGGGAACGCTGCCTTCTCTCTCCAAGTCGAACCTGGCTGCGTCGACCAACGCCACCCTCAACACCTCGTCTTCCTCCGGCCCCCAGCAGGCGCCGCTGTCTGCCGGCTCCTCCGCCACCATGGAGAGGGATCGAGGGCTGGGAACCTTGGATCGGCTTGGTAAAGGAGACAGTTCAAACACTAACACTCTCAACAGGAGAACAACACCTGTGTAACGAAAGGTTGGAGGGGGGAGGGAAGAGAGTGGCGGGGAAAACAAGCGATTACATGAACTGGAAGTAAAGGGGGAGGGAAAAAAAGAGCAAGAAAGGGCTGAGAAACAAAACAAGGTCCGCTTGCAAGACGACAAAGAAGTGAATAAGAAGGCAATACATCCTCTTTTTCCTCGTTTTTGAACATGGTGACTTGAGTAACAGAATTCCATCCGCACTCCTTATTGATTCATGTTGAAATACTCGATGTGTGTGATGGTGATCTTTCAGTTCTTCGAGCTCTTTCAATTCCAGTGCTTTATCATCCGATTATGTCTGTAACTTATTTAGCATTCCAATATAGTTGATGTTTTTCTTTTTTATTATGCTAATTGTTTTTGCTGGGTTAACTTATACATTATACATTTTTATCAAGTTATTTTGTTTTTGCACAATTATCCATTTTTATTTATTTCCTCTTGATTGATAAACTCAAACTGTGATTTCTTTCTTGCACATGTTGACACTATATTTCACGATGTCATTCAGTGTCAAGCATGTGTTAATTCTGCGAGAGTGTGACGACTATTATTATTATTATGATGACATTTTTTAGTTTTTACAAAGATTGTTAATATTTAGATCTGTGGAATCTTTCATTGTAACCGTAAGTGTACAAATAGTTAGTCTTCATATAAATATATTTGATTTATTTATCATATTAACAGTCTTAATATTGTTACGATGGGATAATAATTATAATGAACTACTTTTGAGACTGAAAGTCAAAAAGGTGAAAAAGAAAGAGACAGAATACAGAAGTGAAAGGCATTCATTCCAGGGGAGCAATACGTATACCTAAAAAACCTCACCAGAAAAGACAAAAAAATCTATTAAATATATAGTATATTATGAATATAAATATATATATAAAATTGTGTGTGCGTGTGTGTGGAAAAACTTTTTTGGTAAAATAAAATATATTCTATGAATGTGTAAAACTGAGATCTATGTGCATACTGTTAGCAGTTTTGACTGCAGCATATTATTTTCATGTTTATTTGTAACTTTGTATGCATGATTCATACCTAATATATGATATATTCATAATGCTCTGCTTTTTGGCTTTGTGTGCATCGCGTTTATGTGCTCATGCGGATGGATTTGGGATGACGAGGGTCAAAAGGAAGGTCATCATCAAGACCCAGAAAACTAGAAAGGGATCTGATACACCACACTTTATACACACATATTTACATAATAAACAGACATTTATCCTCTAATTAAGTTATTTTTTACCAGTCTACAACTATGGGAAGTGCAAAATGTCTATCCAAGAGGACAGCTGTACACCACCTGGTAATCATCGCCAGTGACATCCCTGAGACATATTATGCCCCTTTTTACAATATGTAATATAAGTCTCTGGTGTCCCCAGAATGTGTCTGTGAAGTTTCAGCTCAAAATACTCCACAGATCATTTATTATATCATTTTGAAAGTGCCTATTTTGAGTGGAAGCAGAAACAAGCTGTTTTTCGTGCCTGTCTCTTTAAATGCAAATGAGCTGCTACTCCCCGCCCCCTTTTCAGAATAGAGCTGCGCCATTACAGCTTGTACTTGATAAAACATCTGTTTTGGTCCTGATTATCATGTTTATCGCGCTGAAATCATGCGTTTTAAACCATATGCGTTTAAACTTCTGATATAAGGTTTTCTGAGAGCACACATCCGAAGCACACGGACAGACAGAAAGCGGCTGTCACAGCATGTGAGTACTAAACGAAGTTCTCATTCACACACAAGTTTACGTTAAAAACACACGAGTTACAAAAAACAGTCGGTTATGTCTGTGAAGGTAAACAGCTGGGAAATAAATCGCATGTTTATATTAGATCTGTGTGGCAGCAATATACAGTAAATAAATCCACTGCTTGTCTCCTCTGAGGCTGGGACTCTAAATAGTGTTCAGTGTAGAGGTCTACACGGGTCCAAAAATTCGCACCCGAACCCAAAGAGACCCGTAAATGTGCTACTCTGAACCGACCTGGACCGGTCTATTATTTTGAAAGTTGGACCCGACCCGTGCAGAACCGAGAAATGTCAAAAATGTACTACCCGGAACCGACGCGGACCGTCAATTATTTCAAAGATGGACCCGAACCCGGCCGGGAAGACACAGACCCGACTGGACCCGATCGGCACATATTCCACAGCAAATTGCTATTAACAAGTCGATAAACAAGTTGCGAAAATTAAACTTTTTGTCTTACCTAATGTAAGAAGCCTTCTCCCTTGTACCTGACTAGTTCTCATTCACACACAAGTTTACGTTAAAAACACACATGAGTTACAAAGACAGTCGGTTATGTCTGTGAAGGTAAACAGCTGGGAAATAAATCGCATGTTTATTTTAGATCTGTTTGGCAGCAGCAATATACAGTAATAAATCAATAAATCCACTGCTCTCTGTCTCCTCTGACAGTGTTCTGTGCTTGTCTGTGCAGCCAAAGACAGAACAGTTAGCATGTTTTGCTCAAACTTTCACCATGGCATTAGAGCTGGTACACCGTTGTGGCTTGTGAAAACACAATGACGGCGAAATTTACAGATTAAGGGGCGGTAATATTATAATGAGATCCCTTTGCCACGTCACCAAGGGAGCGAAATCTGACGCACTCGTTTTCTCAGAGGCTTGCAGAAAAAAGCTTCCCAAAACAAAGTTACTGGGTTCAATCTTTTTCACGTTTCCTTTGTTGGTAGATGCACTGGGGACCTGATTATAGCACTTAAAACCTGGAAAAGTCAGATTTTCATGATATGTCACCTTTAAAGGGCACCTACATAGTCAGTTGGCTTTCCAGAAAACTCATAAGTGACTATTTGAAATGTTTTAATAGACAACAACTCATTAAGCTTCTAATGTGAAGCACACATTCCTTGACATTAGCATTTCACTAATGAAGCAATACTCAGCATATAAGCATAAAACATACACAAATACACAAATTAGATTGATAGAATGATATATATATATATATTTGTAATCCGTATTTCCTAGGATTCTGGCATCACCTTCTCTGGAAAGGCTGCCTTTGAATTTGGCCAGAATGAAGTATCTAAAAAGGCCTTAAAAATACTGTCTAGGTAGACAGCCAAACACCCAAGCCTTCAGGAGACGCACACACACGAATAGAGTAATTAGAAAGAAAGCAACGCATTATTGCCTGCGTCTAGCTCAAGGGAAGGACATGACTGAAAGAAACAATTCTCCAGAGTGTCACGTTCACTTTTATTTATATATATATTTTTTAAAAATGCTGTCTGAGGGGCCTCATTTGTGCGTGCGTGTCCATCCACTCCTACACAGATATTTAGTCCTAGACGCCCTTACTGTACATACCTTTCAGAGAAGTGTCAGGCAATTAAAATTCACCTGCGCGTCTGTTCAAGAGAGCTGTCATCAATCTGAGTTACAGTTTGAATCCGCACCAACAGCGTTCCTGTCCAAACCACATGCATACAAAACAAACAGCAGCAATACACATCTAAAGAAGTAGTTCAGGATCAAACTCTACCACACACAACACACTAACACAATAATAATTATTATAAAAAATAGTTGTACTTTTTTTTTACTATCATATACTAATAAAACTAGTATTTTTTCACAGAAAAACACTGACAACACAAAATTTGGTCACAAAGTTAATAAATTTCATGCATCCACACCAATGAGTGTCAGTATAAAGATCCCCCAAGACCAAGGGATGAAGAAGAGCCAGTAAAATGTGAGTTTGTTTGCAAGTTACTGGCTGCATCTGAAATTGTATATTTTCCTACTGCATAGTAGGTGAAAAACAGTATGTGAACAGAGTAGCATGTCCGAATTCACAGTATTCATAAAATAGCAGGCAAAAAGTCCCCAGATGACCTACTATTCGGAAGTGTGCTTCCAGTGGACTCCCACAAGGCCATAGGAGAGGATTTGTGAATGGCAGTGAAGTGATGCAACTTCAGGTCACATGACAATGACCAGACGAATGTAGTACATTCATACTACACACATTTATAGAGCATAGTAATTCAAAAGTAGTACCTACTCAGAAAGCATGCAATTTTGGATGCAGCTGTTTTGTCATCGTTGTTGTTGTTGTTTAGTAGCTTTTAGTAAATATATGTGTCCAAAATTCCATGCTGTCTGAGAAGGTACTACTGTACATTTGATTAGAAATGAACTTCGGGAACATTAAAAAGGTTTGTTCATAGTGCTGTGGTGATGAAATTTTTTGTCCAACCTAGAAGTTAGCATCACCATGGTTCCCTCAGCAAAAGAATAGTTTGCAAGAGCGCGATAATACAAAACAGTGAGGCTGTAAAAGCAGACTAGTGAATAGATTTGTTTACCTGTTCAGCATGATGATGTTTAATATTCCTGATAACCTCTGTAGTCCCATTTAGCCACTTGCTAGCAATCTCCTTTTTTAAGACACATCACTGATGTATTTTATGTCATAGAATAAAACATGAAAATATCTTGGCTTGTGTTCACCACAGACCTTATTTTAGGCATTTAAACAAAAACCCATTTAAAAAACCTATTGACTTCAGGACGTGGAACCAGAAGTGCTAAAACGCTAACTCATTTCTGGGTTTGGCCTACAAAAATATGTCTATTTACAACTCCTTTCCCATGGCCTCATGGATAGTAAATTGTCCATAGTATGCATATATCAAAATCTGGGCGGAAGTAGTAGGTAATTTGGGGTTTATTAATACAAAAAAAACAAAAAACAATCAGATGCACTACTAATAATTTCACCTATTATACAGGTGCATCTCAAAAAATTAGAATATCATGAAAAAGTTCTTTTTTTTTGTAACTTATTTCAAAAGGTGAAACTTTCATATATTCTAGATTCATTACATGTAAAGTAAAACATTTCAAATGTTTTTTTGTTTTCATTTTGATGATTAGAACTTATAGCTCATGAAAGTCAAAA
>NW_015659708.1:424021-463129 GCF_001515625.1 Sinocyclocheilus rhinocerous | reverse complement strand
ATATCATCGTCAGCAAACAACTTAGAAGTGGTTTTGGCACTGTGGGCAGGTGCTAATGTTCTGCTGGAAAAGGAAATCAGCATCTCCATAAAGCTTGTCAGCAGATGGAAGCATAAAGTACTCCAAAATCTCCTGGTAGACGGCTGCATTGACACTGGACTTGATAAAACACAATGGACCAACACCAGCAGACGTCAATGAGCCTTCAGCTCGTCTGTATTGTTGGATCGACTGTTTCTCATCTTTCTCTTAAAAATATCCCATAGATTTCATATGAGGTTCAGGTCAGGCATATTGGCTGGCCAATCAAGCACAGTAATATCATGGTCAGCAAACAACTTAGAAGTGGTTTTGGCACTGTGGGCAGGTGCTAATGTTCTGCTGGAAAAGGAAATCAGCATCTCCATAAAGCTTGTCAGCAGATGCTCTCCCAAGTGTTTGAATCGGCTTTGCTTGACAGTATTCTCAAGCTTGCGGTCATCCCTGTTGCTTGTGCACCTTTTCCTACCCAATTTCTTCCTTCCAGTCAACTTTGCATTTAATATGCTTTGATACAGCACTCTGTGAACAGCCACCCCTTTCAGTAATGACCGTCTGTGACTTCCCTCTTTGTGGAGGGTGTCAATGATTGTCTTCTGGACCATTGCCAAGTCAGCAGTCTTCCCCATTATTGAAGTTTCAAAGAACAAGAGAGACTTGGAATTTATACTGTAGGGATGATCATTTAATGAAACTCAAATGTAAATATTCTGATATTTTGAGATACTGGATTTTTGACTTTCATGAGCTGTAAGCTCTTATCAAAATTAAAACAAAAAACTTTTGAAATGTTTTGCTGTACATGTAATGAATCTGGAATATATGAAAGTTTCACTTTTCGAAATATAAAAAAAAAAAAAATTGTTTTGTATTGTAGATGCACCTGTATAGGGAAGTAGCTAGCTTTTAAGGTCATCTATATCATGTGTACATATATGCATCTATATGTTCTCCTAAAAGTTGACAAAGTTAGCTTGTAGCAGATTGACACATTTAAAGTTTACCGTCTTCTTCTTTTAGAAAACCAGACCAAAAATATTTATGACTCATCCTGAATCATTAATGTTTACAAATGTATATCCAATAATATATTTTTTAGAATAAAATGTCCTTCCTACTAATACTACCTGCTTTTGACTAGCATTAGCAAGTAGCAAATAATGATTCATAACTGTGACGTAAACTAGAGGCTACAAGCTATTTAAAGAAATACATCGTCACAAGAAAACTACACTCGTCAAGCATTTTCTTGGGGTCTTTAGGATCAGGTATCTCATGCGTCGGAATACCGGTAGCGATCATTAGCAGGCTGAAGGTATGTGAACTGTAAGCGCGGAGTTTTCAGAGGTCAAACCAACAAGGGCAGAGTTTAAAGATAGGCCGAACATAAACAAGCTGTAACTCATCAGAAGATTAAGTTGCCATGTGGCCTGCAGATTTATCTAGGTCACACTGAAGGTAAAGACACCTGATATGTAACCAAAGCTGAACTGAAGTAGAACATCCACGCCATACTGGTGTCAGTCAATGTGTAGGTGTAAATGAAACTAGTTATACCGATGGTCTTTATTTTACGAGAGGCTTGGGTGGCTCTGTAAAAGAGAGGAACCGCACTTCTAATCCATGTTTGTGTTGCTTACGTCCTCTGGAGCGCGATTGGCCACGCTCTAAATTTAGAGGAAGCAGAAGGGAGGAAATGAGATGAGTGGGATGAACAGGGAGATGGAAATCTGGAAGGAGGTCAAAAAAGAAAATGACATGTGTTTCTGTGTGACAGTGACAGAAAGAAACAACTGATGAAGGCAAGGTGGTTGATGTTTTATTCTTTATGATAAATTTGCATTAATTCAAGTCAGGAGAGGAATCGCGTTCACTTGATGATTGGCACACACAGTAATGCATATCAAGTGAGCATGCCAAACATCCGAAACGGATGGATGGAAATAGGCAATAGAATCTTGGCTTCGGCATGGATGTCATTTCACATATCTGACAAATACTGAAGTGAATGTGTAGTCTGCACATGTACAAGTACTCCAATGCAGGAGAGATCGACAGCAGACAAAACACGATTTAGCATAAGAATCAAAGCATACACATATTTGCACCACTCTTTTTTATGAACAAGGCATTGATATCACACTTTGACTTAAGAACTTTGAAGTAAAAAATTATACAACTAAAAAACTACACCTGATAATAATATAATATAATATAATATAATATATGCACAAAATTAAAATATCCAAATATTTACTTAAAATTCACTCAGAAAATATTTGAATACAAAAATGTGCAATTTTTATTCAGTCAGACAATAAAAGATTTAGAATAAGATTCAATGCATACACAGATCTTTACCACTCTTTATTTATAAATATGCTCTAATATCACACTTTGTTTTAATGCATTTGTTAACATGCATGTGTACAGTAAGACCTTTGAAGTCAAAATTTATAAAACTAAAATACTACACCTGAGAGGATATATAATATAATATAATATAATGCACAAAATTTAAATATTTATTTAAAATTCACTCACAAATATTTGAATACAAAAATGTGCAATTTCCATTCAGTCAATAGTAAAAATCATGAAATTAGTCAGAACCAAAACCAGAAATGGAGCGTAGCGATAGTTCTGGCAGGCCATGTTAGTCAAGCTCGCATCAGCTGACACTCAGCTGATCCACGTCTACCTATAGGATCACGACACCAATCATAATTCCCTTCATTAGGTCCCTTCAGTCATTATTCAGCAGCTATCGCTTCGCTCAGGAACTAATCACCCACCTCCATCCCCAGCTCCTCCTCTCGTCCAGTCAGGACTTGGCAGTGAATATATCATTGAGTCAGACCACTGAATCATGTTGTTAAAATAATCTCGTAGAACATCAATGGTATCTGCTACATTTATCATTGATGTTGGTTCTGTTCTGTTACCCTAGGGGGGGTATTCTGCTCTCCCTGCTCCTATCCATGCTAGGCTGCGTGGATGGGCAGGGAGTGTTTGCCCAGAACAGAACCATTCCCCCAACCTAAAATGTATGCAAATCGTAAGTTATATTGACGATAGTGGTCCTGACAGAACTGATGATATTAATAACAGAACTACCAGAAAGACAGAAAACATTGCTTAAATGGGAAGAATTAGTCCCTTTGCCAAGGGAAAAAAACACTGAAAGGCAAATTATCTGTTGAAAAATCCCAGAGTGCTTCATTGTGGTGCTGGATGTCACTGCAGACTTGCAAAACTACTTTCATCAAAACATTATTTTGTTTAATAAAAAGGTCACATTAACAGGCTAAAAATAAATAAATAAAACGCTCAAAGTTTGACTTTTAAACCAGCGCCTTCCTAGTTCGGATTGTTGCATAATCTAGCCCAACTCAGTAGGAAAGCTATTTTTGTCATGCACCAGAGGCAGCCAACAATGAAAGTTTCTCATTATTATGATCTGCTTTCCTCTAACACTTTCGATAACTGATTCTAGATCAGCATCAGTGTCAGCATTCACAATGGGAAGCCGCAGGAGCAGCAGCAGCAGCTGACGTTGGGGCTTTTAATTAATGCTTTTGATTTCAGTTCATTTCTTGCTGTCATCAAGCGACCACCTCCAGATGAAGAGGGCTGGTCAGAATCAACTGGGCTTTTCACTGGTGCTGTCAGCTGCCAGACTAAAACCACGGATGAAACCCAAAACCAGATTTTCATTAGAACTGGAAGCACCATCATGTAACTGAAGTTCCTTTTCAAAAACGAAACTGCCCTCTTTCTGAGAATTTGACGACATATTTCCACAGTTAAAACCAACACCTATCTTTTTCCAAAATATCAATTTCTCAGTATGTATACTTTTGCAAATCAGCCAGCACATTTGAATTTGTGTTCCTGTGAATAATCATCACTTTATTCGTTATTTATTTACAATGCTGCAGTTTTCTCCAAAAATAAATCAAATCAAATAAATTGAGTGATCATGTTGTTTTTCAAATATGCAATTCCACACCGTTAATAAACAGTCTGTGTCGGCCAGGAGCAGAATAAATTCACTCATGTATCTCAAGCAGCTTTGTTATGGATTTCAAGTGGTTCTCTTATTTCCCCCAGTGACGAGACATGAAGCCTGTTTTCCACATCACAAAGGAGAAAAGATTCATATGTTTTTTGGATGTACTTTAGTTCCAAGACCAAATCAAAGCTTGAAAATGTCTGCATAAACATAAACATAAAAGCATAAATAAGCTTCATTTCTGTTACCTACAACTTCAATGGAAACCCAATGATGCCCATAATGACATTTATACCACAATTATATTTATGCCATAACTACAGTATGGATTCCAAAATTATAGTCCTAGATACTAAATATTATACGTTTTCCTCAATTATACCTCAATCCTCATAAAAGGTTAAATATAACAGTATTCAGAACCTCAACCTAAAGTCAACCAAAATATACAGCATCAAGTTTAACTTGGACATATCAGTTAAAAACATTAAAATAACAAAAGGTATAGTTCAACCAATAATTAAATATTGCACGAGTTTCCCAAAAAAGTGCTATTATGTTAAAGTTATGAGCTTATTATTTTAGGCATTCCATCCTAATGATACATGTACTCTACCAAAATGTCTGGCCCACTTCCTGTTACATTCCCAACAGCATCCTCTCTAGTGCCAACTTTTGCACAGTATAATCATATTGCCAACCATTGGTTTTATATATATACCCAGATTCACCAGGATGTACTGTTGTTGTCTGTTCCACTTTATCAAGAGGATTCCGTGCAAATCTGAATGAGAAGTGCACTTCAGCCCCCACACCACTAGATGTCACTGTTTTTCTTAGGTAAGCACTTTTCCCAAGGACTGTATGGAAGAGCAAGGACCAAGAACAAGACCCCGGCGACAATGACCAGAGCCCCAGCACAGCCCACACACGTCACTGACCATGACATTTCATGATGTAGAGGTATGGATTGGTCACTTGCTAAGAAAGACAGCACTGATTGGTGGAAAACCATGAGGCAGAGGAAGATTAAGACACCTGTGGAGAGACAGAGAGAAAAAAAAGAATACCATCAGATGTATACAAACTTATGTTGCTTGGCTTTTATTAGCAATATGGAATTAAGGGAATTGTCTTTTCTGAATGACCCTGCAGCATTTGTGTTAGCATACATTGTTTGGCTAGTTCTGCTTTTGAAAAAAAAAAAAAAAAAATCTCGGTCTTAATGTTATTACTCCAAATTTATATATTTTTTTGTAACTTTGTGAAATTTCCTAGAAATTTCTACACCGTTTTTTTTTTTTACATGTGTTTAGCATAAATGGCTGTGATAGGAGTGAAACAACTCTGAAATATGTATTTTAAAGAAACAGACAACCCATAATAATATTAAAATCAGTGTATACACTAATGTTCAATGTTCGTGGTCAGTATGAGGTTTTTTTATTATTATTATTAACCTTTTTCAGCAATGATGCATTAAATAGATCAAAAGTGACATAGTAAAGATGTTTATAATGCTAAAAAAAAATTCAAATGCTAAACAAATGCTGTACTTTAGAAATGAAATGCATCATGGTTTCCACAAAAAATATTAAGCAAAACTGTTTTTAACACTGATAATAAGAAATGTTTCTTGAGAAGCAAATCATCATATTAGAATGATTTCTGAAGCATCATGTGACAATGAAGATAACAGTAATAAATTACATTTTTAAATATATAATTTGAACAATGTTACAATATTGCTGTTTAACTGTATTTCTGATCAAATAAATGCAGCCCTGGTGAGCATAAGACACTTCCTACCGACCCCAGACTTTTAAACAGTATGAAGATTCCAAAGAATGAACTTAAAGTCACTTTGGATAAAAGCATCATGTAAAATGCATTTGTAATATTTAGTTTAGAGGTGTTAGCCAATGGCATATAATGTTACCTGACAGTATGAAGCAAACTGCGGCTGGCTTCAAGAAGAACTGAACACCTTTGCTTACTGCCATGATAACGCAGATAGCTCCCATCACCATCAGGAAAAGACTCATGATAGCAAACATGGCTGACGCTACTGTCAGATCTGATGGGAGAAGAGGAGTCTTAACAAATAGCAGTAATATGATGGCATAGTGCACACATACTGAGCTGAATTAACATTTAGAACATGTTTTGCTTTAAAGGTACACTCTGTAAGGCTTGGTTTACATTTACTTCTTTGTTCCAGTTTTCTTAGACTTTATATTGACATGGATGCATAAATATTTATTCATTTCTGTGACTTCATACTTCTTTTTGTCTTTAAACTGTATTTAGCAATAAATATATATTTTTTCTGATTCAATACCAACTTTGTGTTGTTGTTGTTGTTGTTGTTTTTAGGCGGTTTGCCATCATGAATGGGCCATTAGCACTTGGATGAATGTTTTTTCTGTGGCTGTCAATTACAAGATACTCGTGTGCAGTAAGAGTACATCATTTTATTGACATCTCTTAAAAGTGAAAATCATTAACCTTTTAATTAGTACAGTATTACTGAGTGCACCTTTAAATATGTTTATACTGGTAATGTTCTTCAGAAAATTTGCTTACAATTTACAATAATGTTCCATTAGTTGAGAATGTAGAGCAATACATTTGTTACAGTATTTATTCATAATAGTTAATAAAAAATACAACTGTTCATTGTTAGTTCATGTTAGCTCAGGTCCATTAAATGATATTAACAGATACAACTTTTAATAATGTATTAGTAAATATAGGAATGATCACTTCAGAAATTAAATGTTTACATATATTTTTCATTGTTGGTTCATGTTAGGTAATGTTAACAAATAGAACCTTACTGTAAAATGTTACCGAAAACTGGTACAAAACTGGTGCAAAACACCTCAAGAATCTTTCTCTGTAGGAAATGTAATGTTTCATTTCTTCATTTATTGAAATATGTTCCATACCACCCTCATATTTTCTTAAAACTACACTGTAAAAAAGATTCCGTAAAATGTGGTTGCCGGAATTTTACCGTAAAAAATACGGTAGCAACTTAAATTTACAGTTCAATACCGTAATTTCAATAACTGATATAATGTTAATATACCAACCTATTGAAGTACTGAAATTTGTTTTGAACCTTTGTAATACACTGATAACCACCAAATGCAGGTGGTGATGAGAAAGTCACATGATGAACTCCTCCTTTTATCCTTCCGGAGCTCCTCCGTGGGACTCGAGACCGGTGAATGGTGCAGGTGTCGCTCATTATCAATTACTCCACCGGCCTCGCTCCGTTCCCACGGCTCCCGGCCCCGCCCCCACTCGTCACACATTCATTTAACAACATTAGGTGTAACACACAACCCTAATATAAAAAAAACTGATAAGAAAAAACTAAGAAGAAACATAGTTATTTCAACAAAAAAACATCAAATTGGAAATGTAACGCAGGGAATTCTGGGAATGTCAATTATACGGTCTTTTTCACTTCCAAAAATGGTATACTACCATACAATTACATGTAATGTCCAATACAGTTTTTCGCCGTATATAGTAGGGGAATTTACAGTTAACCATTTAACAGGCTTTTACTGTAGCATTTTTACAGTCTTTTACCGTTAAACTCACGGTCATTTTTTACATGGATATATATATCTATATATCTCGTAGGGAATTATATTGCGCCACAAACACTTTTGAAGACATTTTGAATAGAGTCAATCACTGATTTCATTTTAGAGTTTTAAAGCAAACTTTAAAAAACCTTACAGGGGTTTGGCTCTTTTAAAGTATTTCAACTTGTTACTTGCCATGAAAATAGCCAAGGAAGCTGGCATGGCATTCAATCTCCAATCAACCAATCATTTCTTCATTTTATTTTATTTCCATCATATTATTATTCATGCTATTTGTTGCTGCTCATACACCATCTAGGCTACCTATCATGTTTTGGTGAAAAATGGATATATGGGGTCAGCACTCAGTGACGACACAAAGAAAGACACATTAGTGCTACGTATCTAAAGATAGAGAGGAGGATGTGGAATGACTCACCCTTTTCTGGCGTTTTCTGAAATAGGACAATGTTCTCTCCAGTGGTGTAGAACTTAAAGAAGGTGCAATTGGATTCTATAATGGGATCCAAAAAATTGATGTTATTCTGATTATTCAGAATTCTCCTGCTCCAGTTTTTTTTTTTTACAATAGCTCTTACCTTCATGTAAGTGCAAAGGCCCACAGATCTCCTGCTTTGGGTCCATATCTGATACCCAGAATGTCTTGGTACAGCATTTCCATAAGCCATAATGTGCCACCAGACAAGTCTGATTGTTGTAGAAGCTCTTGGATGGTTTAAGCTCCACCCAGAACTCTGTTCCCACCCCGAGCACAGTAAGCATGATGCCGGTTACAGCCATGAACAAAGTCAACTTGATTTTGCCCTCTTGGCTTTCACTAACTCCAACTCCAGAACTGGAGTGCGTTCTGTTTCGGCGTTTACGTCCACCGCCTCGTGATCCCAAAAACCCTTCCAGCCCACCGGAAGGTTGGTGCACCCCAGCCGATGGATTCACCGTCCTTACCTCTTCATCCTGCACGATGAACGTGGACCACATGATTGATTTGTAGCTTCAGAGATCCAGACAAATTAATGAGAGGCTTATTTTGAAAGGACATTTAAGTCTTCTTAGATGTTTGAGGTCAAAATAATCAGATGGGAGGGCAAACAAAGACAGTTAGTGCTGGAGAAGTCTGAGTTAGATTGATCCAGCGTGATTAATCTGGGCCAGTCTGTGTTTCTAATGTAGGCTTCGTCAGAAGAAGATGCGGTTGAGGATGTTAATAATGGAGGTGTTAAGGCCAGCTGAAGGATGCTGGGAGCTGTAGGACAGGGAAAGGCATTGCCCATTCATACAAAGAGTGTTGACACTGAATGCTAATACAGCTTGAAGATGTGAATGATGAGATGATGAAGTCAGGGGTTGGTCAGGTTGGTTACTCTAAAAAAATCAAGAACATGATGAAACAGTGAATCAAGGTTTTGAGACTTTAGTCTTTGCAACTTCAGGGATCTTATCTATGCACAATCAGCTTGTAACACTCCAAAGAGAAAGGAAAACTTCAAATCGCATCATATGACCCCTTTAAGCACAGTTTTATGGAGGAAAATGTTTAACATGAGTAGAATTGGGTATCACCATATATGCTACCGTGTATGTCTCAAGACGTATGTCATAATTCAGTTTATTGCAGCATCATAATTTGATCAATTGGGCCAGTAAATTTTGAAATCAATCATTTGAATATAAGATATTTAAATGTTTTTGTTGATGTTGTTTTTGCACATTTTATAATGGTGTGGTACCCCCCCCCCCATGAAATGTGTTTTGTGTTTCATGAAATTGGCTATATACTTTCTGAACTACAGAATTGTAGTGTGTTTGCAATTATAGTCTTAATTTAATTGATTAACAGTGTCAGTAAAGACTTTTACATTGTTACAAAAATATTGTATTTCAAATCATTCCTATTTCTATGTATCTATATTCTATATAGATCTATATTATGTATATTTAATCTATTATTTATATTCTACATTACATATAGTCTATATTATTTATATTAATCCTGAAAATGAATGAATGAATGAATAAATAAATAAATAAATACGTAAGTATCACAGCTTCCACAAAAATATTAAGCAGCACAAAAATTTCCAGCATAGATAATAATAAGAAATTTTGAGCAGCAAATCAGCATATTAGAATGATTTCTGACGGATCATGTGACACTGAAGACTGGAGGAATGATGCTGAAAAATCAGCTTTGCCATAATAGGAATAAATTACATTTTAAAATATAAAACACACACACACACATACAAAAAAACTGTGATTTTAAAGTAAAAATATAAAGTAATAATATTTCACAATAGTATGGTTTTTACTGTATTTTTGATATTTTTGATCAAGTAAATGCAGCCTTGGTGGGCATAAGAGGCTTCTTTCTTTCTATGCTAAGAGTCACATGTCACAACAAACCCCCATGATTTTGATTTCAAAGTAATGGTCTTACTGTAGCACCACCCACGAAAAAAGCCATTAGTCTCATTTCTGATAATATCCAATAGTTTCAAAAGCTGTTTGGCACAGATTAATCAGAAAACAATTAGTTGTTTTCCTTTTAATAGTAACAATGTAACCAAGTAAAAACTTGAAACTTGTTTTAGTGACTATTTTTGTTATGCTGCGAAAAAGCTAGTTTGCTGGTATGGCAGAAGCAGAGACTCTACAGTATATAGAACATACAGCATATTTCTAAAAAGATATTTCATGCAGCTCTTGATTGACTTATTAGCTTCATTGAATTACCTTATAGAAAATACCAGCCAAGATATAAACCACAGCATGTTTAAGGAATAACGGGACATGCTAATACTGCCAAACAGCACAGAGTATATAGTATCTAGAGAAAAAAAACATCAAACATGACTTATTGTTCAGGCATACCATGTTGTACCTAGTATATTAGTAATAAAAAAGCACATAAGCTCCAGACTGACACAAATGAAAGTTTTCTGCAACTAAAACCAATATTATGACTTTTAATTGTACCTTAACAGTGCTGACAAAGCAGGTACTTTTACAGTGGATCACAAGAGCACAAAGAAGCAGCTGACCTGTCGAGTGTCGAATACGTGTAGGGGGTTTCTGTGAGATGGACAGAAAGTACGTAAGAGAGGGGTTTAAAGAGGGAGGACGTCGATATGGCACAGCGCTAGTATTTAGGGGTGGGGGTTGTATGCTTCTGAAAAAGATCACACCCATGTCCGGGCATAATGATATCAATGATTTTTTTTAGGGACGTTGGCACCGGGTCTGTTTCTGTCTGTCAATTGTTACTTCATGGCTGCTCTGCTGAGATTTCAATGTGTGTCTCCATGCCAGCATGATGTTTGTGTCTTCTTGCGTCGCTATGTATGTGAGTACGTGCGTGAGCATTTCTTGATTCTATTTTAGAAAGCCACCTGTTAATGACATTAAAAATCGTGGCACCAAGCCCACTCGAGAGCTGAGGTCACAGGATGCGTGTGCATGGGTGTTCGTGAGGCTCATTCTGGGAAAATGAGGCCTGCAATCCCGAAGCGGTGTCAATGTCAGTATTTCAAGCGTAGTAATTTGCTTTAAATGTTGCTTTACACTGCCTGCACAGTACAAAGGAGTACAGTATATCTTCCACGGTGCATAATTATATATAACAAAATATTTAACAGTCTTTTTTATTAATAGTCTATTATTATTATTGTTGTTGTTGTTGTTGTTATTTCTGATGATTCAAGATAAATTATATAAATTATAATAATAATAAATTAAAAAAATATTATTATTATTATTATTTAATTATTTAGACCTGTTTTTTATCTGTTGAGGAATTAATCATTATATGTAAATTTGGGTTTATAAAACTGGACCTGAACACCTGATAAAACAGTGCAGGTCAAATTTATTTTATTTTATTTGAATAAATTTGTTGAAATTAATTTTATTGTTATAATTAACTTAATAAATCTATCTATCCATCTATCCATCCATCCATCCATCCATCCATTTATTTTATTTGTTGGGGAATTCATTGTGTAAATTGTTAAATTTGAGTTTATTAAATTGAATCTAATTTTGTCAAAACTAATTTTATTTTATTTTATTTTACTAAAGCATCTCCAGATGGAAGGTTGTTTTAATTTTATTTTTATTTTATTTATTTTAATTATTTAGACTTTTTGTTAGTGAATTATTTTGACAATTTGTTGGTGAATTAATTATATTGTTAAAACTGTGTGTTAGTAAATTGATAGTCAGACCGGCAACTTTTGCTAAAATAGTGTCAATTCTGATGTCTTAAAATCAGATGAAAATGGGAACAGGGAAATGGTTCTGGTTACCAAGAATGCAAACAGACACGTCGCAATTCAAACTTTCTTGACAGCTAGTTAAGTAGGGTGGTTAAGGTAGCTATTTACAGATGTTATGTAAATGTGAGTTATGTGGATTAGCCAAATGTAAAGTCCCCTTTTGATGTCACGGTGGAATGTCAAGTGAATTATGACCATGGACGTGTGCGAGGGGCGCCTGCTGTACAGTGTCCCACTGGGTTAAATATATTTACATTTATTCCTTTATGAGCATTTCACATATTCAAACAGCCAAGATTTGGCTTAGGCAGAACGAATACCTCAGTCACCAGCAGGGCCGGAGTGGAACTCATTTTCAGCCCTGGAGTTTCATGCCTTAGACCAACCCACTTATTTTTTTATTTTTTTTACTGGCCTTTTCAGTGCCACCTTTGTGCTTTCTATTATCCATTTTTCATCTATTATTTTTTGCTCGCATATACAATATACAATTTGAGCTGGACGAAGCGGAGTCCAGCCCGGGGTTGTCACATGTGGTTGCCGCAACCCCCCCGGACGCTACTTCGTCGAATCCGCCGGCCGCGCCGTTTTCAAGCCCGCCGCCTCTGCTCACTCTAGGCCACCAAAATAATGTTCTTTTTAGCAACATCATATGACCCCTTTAAAGCCTTCCTCAAACGGCTACTTCACAAACAAAACAATGATTTAAGCAAAAAGAATGATTAATTATCAATTGAGAATTTGTTATTGATATGGTCTGGTGAAAATAATAATATGGGCTGCGAGAAAATTATAAATAAAAAGAGTGGGGCTGCTATGAGTGCAGGCAGTCTAGGGACGGCATCACTGATCTATATATAATATCTATTATAGATCAGTGGACAGCATCCATATTTCAACCCCAGTGGCATGACAACACCGCGGCCAAAAAAAAAACAGACCGGCCCACCGGGAATCCTCCCAGTGCTACCGATTAGCCAATCCGGGCCTGGTCACCAGTCTTTCTTTCAATACAGTGACGGTAAATGGCAGTCATCTTTTGAAGAAAGAACATCAAGCGAGTTTGTAACGACGTCAGGGTGAGTAAAAGATGACAGGTGAACTATTGTTCATTTGTGCTGTTGAGATGATTGCAGCTTCAACATGCTTGCAATCCAATCTGTATTCAGTCCATTCAATTGATCTATGATGTACTGACATGGGTGGTGCTCATTTGTATTATGTAGCCTTATCAGACCGACAAGAAAGGAGAGCCAGCGAGAAAGAGACACTGTGCTGCAGTCTTATGTGCTCAGCATGGCGATGGCTCTGATTTGTGCACTCACTAATCTCTATGGAACCCGTTGCAGTACAAACACTGTCCAGACAGCGGTGCCTCAACACGTCTCCAGAAATCCAATCAGCCTATTAAACAGGGTATATAATATAACATCTGACTATTTTTATAATGTCTGTCAGTGTTAGGAAATTAATCCCCTATAACAGGGGTTGCAAACTCAAATTAGTTTTGTGCCACAAGCCAGCTGGTTTCTATTGGGGGCAACAAACACAAGTGCTTAACAAGCCTGAAATGTAACTGTATATGCATTACTGATCAACAGGTTGTGGTCAGTAAGATTTTTTATTTAGTTGATTATTTATTTTTTATTAAAGAAATAAAACGCAATAAATTGATTCAAAATGACAGTAAAGACATTTATAATATTACAAAATATTCCTATTCCAAATATGTCGTTCTATTGAACATTCTGTTCATCAAAGAATCCTGAAAGATTTATAATTGTTTTCTCAAACATATAAAGCAGCACAACTGTTTTCAAGACTGATAATAAACAATAATTTTGCTGTATTACTGTAAGCTATTTCTGATTCAACAAATATAGCCTTGGAGCATTAGAGACTTAAAAAAAAAAGAATATCTTACCGACTTTTAGTGTAGTTACAGACCCAGTTTTTTTTTCCGGTCAACTTTCTCATCTTTTACTTATGTCTAGTGGACTGCTGTACATGTGCAATTATGTGAGATTATATGACTTGAAAACTGCTATTTTCTCCCTTGTAGAAGACCGGAAGCATCAGCTGAACTAAAGTTATTAGTTCGATGCAAGTAGTAAAATACATAGCAGTCTGACACCTTACATATTATATTATATATTGGTGCATACAATCCTTTTATTTCAGATGAGAAGGTAGAATAATGGGATTGGAGTAGCTGTCAATGTCAAATTGAAAAAAGGAAAAAAGGGCTATTGTCAACTGCAGGTCCATTACAATGCTCTGTTTATAATGAATGTAGTTGTAATGTATAATGTAGTTTTGTCGGATCACAACATATGATGTAATCAAACTTTTTTGCCTCACATTTGTAATTAAATACTCTTCAGTGAGGGTAATTTTGTCTTATCAACTATTTCCTGTGACAGTTGACTAGTTTTGGATTGGCATTTGACAAGAAATGAAAGAAAACAATGACGCACTCTTGTTGAATGCTTGATTAGATTTTGAAGAAGATATAGGCTATTTAAAAAAAAAAAATGGTGAGGCATGTGTCTAACTTGGCTGTTCATTCTGATCCAATGGACTCTTTTCACATTTCCTCCTTTCTCTTTCCTCTTTTCTTTTCCAATGGACTCTTTTCACAAAATATGATTTTTGCATTCCTATTTGCTCCGATATCAAAAGGAAAAGTCCACTATAGCCTTTTACAAAGGAAGAAAAAATACTGAGAGATTAATTTGGTCAGAAGAGAAAAAATATGTCAAACTTGTGCGCTTTTTGGGGTTCTCAGAAGCAGCTCTTGTCATAGTTTGGTAAACTTCTGTAGGGGTGAACAGAAACTACAATGATTATACTTTTTGTGTTCCTTTAAGATCCAGTACCAAAAGAAAAAAAATCAACAACAGTGTTTCTATGACTTTCCAAAAGAGGATAAAGAGATTTATTATGTTGTAACCTGTTATAAACACCCACAGCAGCATTAACCAGTTTTCTGTAAATTAAAGCAAACTTAATAAAACGCACACTATTTTTAAAAAATGAACATATAAAAAACTTGAATATATTTATTATATTAATAGTTGGGGAAATGCCTCATCACAAAAAGGGTCCAGAATTTTTTTTTTTACACATTTAACTACAGTAATAGCCTAATTTAAGAAAACAAATAAAAAAGGGGGGAAAAATATATATATATATATAAGTATGTAGAAATGTGTTATGAAAAGGGTCTATTCATTCAAGTCACCTGGATTTTTGTCTTACAGTATATTTGTTACTTATTTTGACATTAGTGCATTTTCAAATATTCTTTTGTGATTGTGAAAATGTAATACAATTTCATTTTCTATTCCAGTGTGAATTCAAAAGGAACTGTGTTCTTCACTTTTCACTCACTTCATAAACTCAGCATTGATCAGCCATTGTGGATAGTGGGCAAAAAGGTTCATTTCCCACCCGGCCCATAATGCCTCACTGCCTCAGCGTGTGCCATCGAAGTGTGTGCGTGTGAGCATTAAGCTTTGTCCTGAGGCACAGGAGAGAAAGAGATAAAGAGATTACTCCCAATGGAGCTTCACTCAATGAAAAACTCTGTTGTCTGTGCTGCTGCCCAGTCATTCTCAGTCATGTTTTCCTCTCCATACTCTTCTCCTAAACAACACTACAGTACACATAGCGATTGATTAACGGTAGGAGCCAAGAGTCAAGCGGAGAATCGCTGTAGCGCTTACCAAACAGAGGTGAGTGACTTACGGAGTAATCAGTGCAGAAGCTGTTAATTAAGGATCAATTACATCTGTAAGTGGATGATTACACAACACCAGCAGCGGAAGCCATTCACTTGATCCTGAACCTACAATAGGCAGCCGCAGTTCACTCAGAAATCAGGATGTTTTGCTAGAGAAACAATATCAAATATTATATAACCTTAAAAAATATAGGTTCTTTATTGACAGTTAGGGTTCCACGAAGGAGCTTTAACATCCACAAAAGGTTCTTTAGTTATTAAAATTACTAAATGACACTATGAAAAATGTGGTTCTTTTAAAAACTCTTCCCTGAAAGGTTCTTTAGAGAACCAAAAATGATTATTTTTGTAACCTTTATTGTTAAGAGTATAGGGAACAGTAAGATTGAATCACTCACGCCAATAATCTCGCAACTTTGTACTGACTTTTGTTATATGTGTCCCTGGACCACAAAACCAGTCATAAGGGTCAATTTTAGAGAGATTTATACATCATCTGAAAGCTGAATAAATAAGCTTTCCATTGATGTGTATGGTTTGTTAGGATAAGATACAACAATTTGAAAATCTGGAATCTGAGGGTGCAAAAAATCAAAATATTGAGAAAATCGCCTTTAAAGCTGTCCAAATGAAGACCTTAGCAATGCATATTACTAATAAAAAATTAAGTTTTGATATATTTACGTCAGGAAATTTACAAAATATCTTCATGGAACATGATCTTTACTTAATATCCTAATGATTTTTGCCATAAAAGAAAAATCAATAATTTTGACCCATACATACCCGTGCTACTTAAGACGTCCAGGGTCACATATAATATATAACATATATAATTATTTTTAATATAATAAGCTATATTGTTGTGAAAAACAACGGTTGAAAGTTGAAACTCGATCGATTTGTTTCTTGATGGACTGAATTACTTATAGATTATTGTTTTGTTTTTATAAGCTGTTTGGACTCTCATTCTGATGGCACCCATTGATGGCAGAGGATCCAAGAATCTCCAAATCTTGAAGAAACAAACTCATTTACATCTTGGATGGCCCAAGGGTGAGTAAATTTTAAGCAAATTTTAATTTTTGGGTGAACTATTTAAAAATATATATATGTCTGGCACTAATCTATAGCTTGTGGTCAAGTCAGACTGTGGTTGTAAAACTTTCTTTTTTCTTATATATATTTTATCTCATTTAATATACGTTTAAATAAAGGCTCATACATTCGCTGTATCGTCTTAATAAATTGTAGTTACTTTTTATTTTGCAATAGAGCAATATTTTGGCAACAAGCCTTCTTCAGTGAATCATCTCATTTAATATAAAACACTATTTTGTTTTTTTGCAAATTTATTTGTGAAGCTGCATTCACTGATATCCAGCAAATTGTCCAGATGTGAAGAGCTTGTCAAGGGTTTGGGCTCAGTTCAGCAAAGCAATTTGGCTTCCAAGACTCCTCACTCACAACACAAGCCCCATTGCCCGTGATTGTATTTTCACACCATTAATGCAGGTATCTTGTCATATCTTGAATGAAAAATAGTTTAATGCTGTAAAAATGTGTCTGTAATGCATTTGAGTCAATTAATCACAATGAATTCAAAGTCAGACATCAGATTCAGCTCTTGCTGTCATTGCCATATGATACCCCTTTAGATGTTGTATTTCCCAGAGTGCATTTGGCAAAGCTGCAGACTCCTCCCAGTCTAACAGCAGGTCCTTTACTTTAGCTCAGGAGTGCCTGCGAGGAGGATGTTGGCAGACCGGCTTTCAGAAAATAACACATGGGATTCTGTCCTTTATAGCAAGTTCACTCTTCATCAAAGTGTGAAAGGTACTCGCTCATCCAATTGAAAGTAGTGCACCAAGCCCTTATGTCCAAAGTTAAGATTGAAAGCACTCAGGAACTAGCCCTCCATGTACGCGGTGTAAATGTGCAGATGCCTTACTTGGACAGGCCCCAATCTGGAGCATTATTGACGATCTGTAGGCTATTTGAGACGGTCTCAGCAGTCTTTGAGCACAGATTAGAAGCAGATCCTCTGGTAATGTTGTTTGGGGTTACCTACAGGAGTTTGGCATGGTTTTTGCATTAAATATTGCTTAAAATAACTAATTGATTATTCAAATTTGGACTTAGTTTTATTAGATCCTCATTCAGTTTCTGTATATATTAAAAGTCAGTTTTCAACATTAATAAAAAATATCTCTTAAGCATCAAATCAGCATATTAGAATGATTTCTGAAGGATTATATGACACTGAAGACTGGAGTAATGGCATAAATAATGCCATTAATAATTAATAAATTACATTTTAAAGTATACACAAATACACTAAATTCATTTTAAATTGTAATAATATTCACAATATAATAATAAATGCAGCCTTGATTCATCCCATTAAAGTATATAATCTTGAACATTTGTCAGAAGTAGCATACTAAAACAAACTCAAAGACGGCACTGTTTAACCATTATTATTTACCTTTTGTCTAAAAAATGTCAGTCCTATTAGTTACCTCAGTCTTCCTGTTCATCTGTTTGTATTCGTCTATCTGTATTTCACTTTCTCTCCCTCTTTAGGCCAACTGGCATCGGTTGTGTGCGTGAATAGCTTTAGGACTGATGCCCATTATATCATGGAAGGTTAGGGCTGCCAGCTGTCCCTTTTACATTCAAGTATCATTGTTTCAAATGACAGATTACAGTGAAAAATGCAAATATTGAAATGAAGAGTCATTTCCTAAAAGAAACCAAAAGTGGCCCGTATATCCTTCTGCTGAAGTTGGTAACTCTATGGTTGTGCCAGCAGGTTTGTTCACAGGTCACCTGAGCAGAATCTGTTATCAGTATGCCATAACCAGACTGAGTGGGGTCAGCAGTGACTTTATAGACTAAGTTTAGCACCTCGGCCAACACAATTAGTGTGGATTATGAAACATACTTAAATACAGTTATGAGACAGTATGAGAGCTGCTTCTTTCTTTGTGGCTAAATGTTTCATTGGTGCTGAAAACTATGGATTCTCCCATCTGTTACTGTACATACCTGTTATATCTGCATTTTGGAACTAAAACTAAAAATGCCAGAGATAAAATATCACATAAAGATTAAATATTTTTAAAAAACTACAATGCATTAGTGTTTTTGTTAACAAACTAAATCTAATGTAATAAAAATGGAAATAAAGTTGAAGTAAGACAAAATATTTTTTTAAAAAAAGGTTAACTTAAAAACTTTGAAATATTAACTTGGCAAATTACTGAATTAAAATGAGTTTTAAATAATTGAAGTATTAAAAATTACTAAAACTAATACCGAAATAAAAAATTAATTAATTAAAAAAAATATCAAATGCACATGATTTAAAAATAATAATTACTCAAACTTAATCTAACATTAAAACTGTACACATAAAATGAAACCTAATTCTAAATATGAATAAATAGTATACATAAATAATACTAAAATAACACTGCATTGTTTATATGGTATTAAATTGTTTAATTTCAGCTCAGTTCACTCAGTTAGATTATCAGTCTTGTATCCCATAATGGCCTCATGGATCAGTGTTTAGGAATAGGCGATGAGGCAAGTACTTTAGTGGTGTTGCAATTTAGTGTTTTACAAGAAAATACAATCAAAAGAACCCTTAAAGCTATGAAATTTAAAGAGTGCTGATAACAGGAGGGAGGGAAGGATGAATGGGGGGAGTGGAGAGAGTTAAAATTATCCTCCCTAAAGCAAATCCCTCTCAATCTGATCAGTGTGTTTGGAATAGACTAACTGGCCCCAACTCTGTGACTGACTGCAGGTGAGGGATCTTTTTTCTCTCCAGAAAACTAAAAGGCAACTTTCTGAGTTAATTCAAATTTACTTCAGAAGGTATAGTGTCGTTTCGAAAGTGTGATGTAATTGTGGCGTTTTATTGTATGATTAATGTTCGTTCAGCTTTGCACTGCAGATATTATACTTTTGTTCAGCATGAATAGCCATGAGTTTTTAGGAAAACTGAAGATATTCTGTTTTTGCTCTCACAAACGTTCCTTTATGGAGAAATACGACATTGACCAGGAATTTTTAAAAAGAGGTTTTAGATTGTGTTAGATGTTGATTATATTGCTCATTTACAATGCATGGTTACACACACCATATACAGTAAATATGTTTTTACAATTGTGTTCTTGTAAAATGAAAACAGAAATCATTTAATTGATTCCTGGTGATCTTTTTCAGCATTTTTTAGTAATGATAGTATAAACATGCATTTCTAACTGTACTGTTTACTGTTGTTTACAGTTGAAAGCAATATTTTTCTTAAAGCTTACTAGAGGTGCTTGCGATAATGGTTCAGTTTAAAAGCTTGCAAGAGCCTCAGGGTTAGCAATCATCTTTTCTCACTCTATATACTTATCTGCAGCACTGTTTTCAACTGCCATATGTAAATATGTACGTTTTTTTGTATATGTAACTGGACGTGTTAATAGATTTAATATGTGGTCAACAAAGGACACGTTAACTCATGAAGTACTTTGACCTGATTCATTAGGTGAACAAATCTCAGTATGTCTGTTCTAGGGACACCTGTTTATGCTAATGTTGCAAAATGTTGTAAACATCCGTACATGGATGATTATTTTAGGTTTTGGTTACATTTTACACTACAGTGTTCATGTTACTGTAAAATTAGACAAGCAAGTACTGAGTAATACTACCAAACAACATACAGTAATATGGGTTACATGGACACTCTATGGAAAGTATGACATTTTCTAACACTAGAGGGAGTTTAGACTTCCCTCACATTTAAAATAATCTAAACACCAATATTTTAAGCAACTAGTGATACATACTACTGAGCAGCCATGAACTCTTGTGGAATATTACAGCTCATTTGACCCGAGTCTCAAATGCCTGATCTTTGCTGATGCCAACCTGCATGCATCCTCTAATTTTACCCATCACAGATCTCATTTAGTCTTGTTGGTCTCTCAAATGATTCTTGTTTGCAAACAACAATGACATCCATTATGTCATTTTAATTTACATTGGCTGGCTATGGCTGGATTAAATTTTAGCTTCCTGCTATTTTGTATTTGTTTTTGGTCCAAAATAACTTTAATTGTTAATTGCAGAAACCGTTTCCAGAGCAAAACTGCATAAATTTTGTTGCTCCTCTTGGTACACCATTCTTTGGGATTTGAACGTTGGTGCACTTTTAACCATTAGTCTACCTTCAGTCCAGACATTTAACCCTTAGTCTACCACCAACCATTCATTACTGTACATCTCTGAATGCCTGCATGCACTCAACCCACGTCCTTTTCTTTGAAGATGAAAAAAAGAACATCTTATATAATATATGCTTAAAGATATGTACATTTATTTAATAAGGTGAATCAGGTAGGTTATGGAAATATATATGACCCATTTTAATAAGATAACCATGATTTTAGAGCTAATCATGTTTAAAAGTGCATCCATGACACCTGTTTGTGACATGATACAGACAGATTTAAGGAGCTTAGCACCAGTCTACTTCCCTTTATCTAATTATACTCTCAATTAGCCAACAGACTATGAATGATTCAACAGATTCATTTAACTATCAGTACAATTAGGTTGAGATCAAGGGCCTACAGCAGGACAGGTGTTACTCATGTATCTCGACTTGGTGACGGCTCTGGTTGCGATTTTTCAGTAGGTTCCTTTTTAAAGGGATAGTTCACCCAAAAATTAAAATTCTGTCATTAATTACTCACCCTCATGTCATTTCAAACCCGTAAGACCTTTGTTCATCTTCGGAACACAAATTAAGATATTTTTGATGGAATCTGAGAGCTGTCTGACACCCTTAAAGCTATGAAATTTAAAGAGTGCTGATAACAGGAGGGAGGGAAGGATGAATGGGGGGAGTGGAGAGAGTTAAAATTATCCTCCCTAAAGCAAATCCCTCTCAATCTGATCAGTGTGTTTGGAATAGACTAACTGGCCCCAACTCTGTGACTGACTGCAGGTGAGGGATCTTTTTTCTCTCCAGAAAACTAAAAGGCAACTTTCTGAGTTAATTCAAATTTACTTCAGAAGGTATAGTGTCGTTTCGAAAGTGTGATGTAATTGTGGCGTTTTATTGTATGATTAATGTTCGTTCAGCTTTGCACTGCAGATATTATACTTTTGTTCAGCATGAATAGCCATGAGTTTTTAGGAAAACTGAAGATATTCTGTTTTTGCTCTCACAAACGTTCCTTTATGGAGAAATACGACATTGACCAGGAATTTTTAAAAAGAGGTTTTAGATTGTGTTAGATGTTGATTATATTGCTCATTTACAATGCATGGTTACACACACCATATACAGTAAATATGTTTTTACAATTGTGTTCTTGTAAAATGAAAACAGAAATCATTTAATTGATTCCTGGTGATCTTTTTCAGCATTTTTTAGTAATGATAGTATAAACATGCATTTCTAACTGTACTGTTTACTGTTGTTTACAGTTGAAAGCAATATTTTTCTTAAAGCTTACTAGAGGTGCTTGCGATAATGGTTCAGTTTAAAAGCTTGCAAGAGCCTCAGGGTTAGCAATCATCTTTTCTCACTCTATATACTTATCTGCAGCACTGTTTTCAACTGCCATATGTAAATATGTACGTTTTTTTGTATATGTAACTGGACGTGTTAATAGATTTAATATGTGGTCAACAAAGGACACGTTAACTCATGAAGTACTTTGACCTGATTCATTAGGTGAACAAATCTCAGTATGTCTGTTCTAGGGACACCTGTTTATGCTAATGTTGCAAAATGTTGTAAACATCCGTACATGGATGATTATTTTAGGTTTTGGTTACATTTTACACTACAGTGTTCATGTTACTGTAAAATTAGACAAGCAAGTACTGAGTAATACTACCAAACAACATACAGTAATATGGGTTACATGGACACTCTATGGAAAGTATGACATTTTCTAACACTAGAGGGAGTTTAGACTTCCCTCACATTTAAAATAATCTAAACACCAATATTTTAAGCAACTAGTGATACATACTACTGAGCAGCCATGAACTCTTGTGGAATATTACAGCTCATTTGACCCGAGTCTCAAATGCCTGATCTTTGCTGATGCCAACCTGCATGCATCCTCTAATTTTACCCATCACAGATCTCATTTAGTCTTGTTGGTCTCTCAAATGATTCTTGTTTGCAAACAACAATGACATCCATTATGTCATTTTAATTTACATTGGCTGGCTATGGCTGGATTAAATTTTAGCTTCCTGCTATTTTGTATTTGTTTTTGGTCCAAAATAACTTTAATTGTTAATTGCAGAAACCGTTTCCAGAGCAAAACTGCATAAATTTTGTTGCTCCTCTTGGTACACCATTCTTTGGGATTTGAACGTTGGTGCACTTTTAACCATTAGTCTACCTTCAGTCCAGACATTTAACCCTTAGTCTACCACCAACCATTCATTACTGTACATCTCTGAATGCCTGCATGCACTCAACCCACGTCCTTTTCTTTGAAGATGAAAAAAAGAACATCTTATATAATATATGCTTAAAGATATGTACATTTATTTAATAAGGTGAATCAGGTAGGTTATGGAAATATATATGACCCATTTTAATAAGATAACCATGATTTTAGAGCTAATCATGTTTAAAAGTGCATCCATGACACCTGTTTGTGACATGATACAGACAGATTTAAGGAGCTTAGCACCAGTCTACTTCCCTTTATCTAATTATACTCTCAATTAGCCAACAGAATTCAACAGATTCAACAGATTCATTTAACTATCAGTACAATTAGGTTGAGATCAAGGGCCTACAGCAGGACTCATGTATCTCATGTATCTCGACTTGGTGACGGCTCTGGTTGCGATTTTTCAGTAGGTTCCTTTTTAAAGGGATAGTTCACCCAAAAATTAAAATTCTGTCATTAATTACTCACCCTCATGTCATTTCAAACCCGTAAGACCTTTGTTCATCTTCGGAACACAAATTAAGATATTTTTGATGGAATCTGAGAGCTGTCTGACCCGATCTCCTTGCTACGTTTCTGGACTTGGGAACATTTCAGTTGTATTGCTGTCTATGGAGGGTCAGAGAGCTGTCAGATTCCATCAAAAATATCTTAATTTGTGTTCCGAAGATGAACGAAGGTTTTTGGGTGAACTAACCCTTTAAATTACATGTAATAATTCTGACTGATGTGTAAGAGTACAAAACAGTTCACAAATGCATTTGTGCACTGCTATTTGTGGAATGTTCTTTAATAAGTAAAAATAATTGGTCAAAAATGATTAATTAAATGATTATAAATATTTTTGTAAGAAGTCTCACTAAGGATGCTCACAAGAATATTGGTAACCAGACAGTTTACAGAAGCCACTGACTTTCATAGTAATTTTTTTCAACTGCTTGGTTACCAACATTACTCAAAATGTATTTTTTACTATTCACCAGAGGAAAGAAACTCATACAGGTTTGAAACAAGTGGAGGGTGAGTAAATGATGACAGCATTTAGATTTTTAGGTCAACTGTCCCTTAAAGTGAGAGCAATACAGTTGATTGCTTTACACATGCATTTGTTGCTTCTGTATCTGCCCAAAATTCTGCACCAAAACTTACATACTCCCAGAACAGACTTATTAGAAATGTACCATGAGAATAATATTGAAACTGATATTTCAAGGTAAAAAAAAACAAAAAAACATACATAGAGGTGCTTTAAATTAAAAATCGGAAAAACTCTAAGGTCTGTTCTATTGTGTTGCACTGTTTATAAACGCAAGCCCCCCCAAGAAACATGTCTGGTGGACTCTAATTACAGCTGAATAGTCTGTAAAATCTCTTCACAGTTGCTGCAAGTCTAACTAAGCTGACAGCCGAAGTGTCCTTGGCAATCACCTTGATCTTTCACATTCTCACTCATTCCATCTCAGTCACACAAGGATTCCATGAGCTCTGTCTAGTGATATGTCTAGAGTGGCGTGCTGTACAGCGTGAGAAACACATTTGGGGTGGAATGGGCAAGCCTCTTAGGAGTCTGCTGGCCACATGTAGAGTGTTTCGGAACTGGCTCATAATCGCCAGACTACGACCCACCGCCACTGACACATGTGATCACGACAGTACTGCAGGAAGAGACTACCTTAAGCATGCCAAGCCAATCCACCATGGCCTTTAAGCCTTCCTAGATCCTATTAGACAGTCAACCTTGGGGACGCAAGAGTAAGAGAGCCCCTTCCTGTGAGGTGGTAGATCCGATACTTCCAGGTCGAAACTACTTAGATCTTTTTAAAAAGTTGCTCCTCTTCAGGCTGTCTTACACAAAACAACTTTTAAAATCTGAACTGATTTTAAAATGCTAGGCATCATACACTTACCGACTTTGAAAATAGTCACAGAGGGAAAACTGGCCATCATACACTAATTGCCTGAGGATCACACAATACCAGACTTTAAAGTTTTCCCGATCACAACAGACTCACGCAGAAATGTGTGCCTTGTTGTTAGGAGATGCTTGACAAATGAAAACAATATGTGTTCTTAAATCAGCTCAAAATATCAAACATGTTTGATATCTTCCGTCTGGATAGTCTGTGACCATCATACACTATGCGATTTTATATGGAATCTGTCAACTTGGATCTGCAGAATGGCTCTGACTTTTTGCAACTATTGTCAGCTTCTCCATATTGTAAATCGGGGCAAAAATCTGGCCAAGAATTTCTAGCCTTTATTCACATATTTCAAAAAAAGAATTTAACACTTTTAACGACATTACAATCCCAACCTATCCCAGTTCTATCTATCTATCTATCTATCTATCTATCTATCTGTCTGTCATTCGTTCATTCTTTGGTTCATTCGTTTGTTTGTTCAGTATATCATTCAATCGGTATATTATTCTATCATTTGCTCTATTGCTCTATCATTCTTTCTGTTGTTCTATGTATTATTATGTCTGTTTGTTTGTCTGTTTATCTATCAACCTATCGTTCTATCTATCTATTGTTCTGTGGTTCTGTCTGTTTGCTCTATCTTTCTTTCTATCTATCTATCTATCTATCTATCTATCTATCTATCTATCTGTCTATCTATCTGTCTGTCTGTCTGTCTGTCCGTCCGTCCGTCCGTCTATTCTGTATTTCTTTGAATTTAAAAGGCATTTTAGTTTTATGGTGTATGATTTAAAATCTTTGGGGAAAATCCCTTAAACAATGATTAAAAAGTTAACAGTGAGCTATGTCACAGTATTTGTCCTGTTTGTTATTGTATTAACTTTATATTGCCCCAGCTAGTTCTTTACTGATGTATTCCCTCTAGCTTTAGTTTGCCATTTTCCCTATGCATCCTTCATTAGCTACCTCTGACTGCAGGCTTTCGAAAATCGCTTGGCTGCTCACATTATTTTGAAAGCCATCTTTCATTGTTTGCATCAAGTTCGTGTAACAGTAATCTGATTACAATAGCCGAGGGGGTTTTCAGCTGTTAGCGCCATTCACCTCAGGGGTGCGTCTGACTCAACAAGTCCATGTTGTTGACTGATCGAGTCAGTAACTAGAACTGAGCTATATGCGATCCCACTACTGCACTTTACAAAAAAACATGCTCGTTTGTCTCATTAGAATTATTGTAAATAACCCCAAAAGTGTTTTGCCTTGGAGCACAGCTTCATTCTGACTGAAATCTCTTTTCTAATCTACAGGGATGTGCCTGACAGAATCCGGAAGTTAAAGGATTACTGCTAACTGCCAAACACCGGAGATCCGGTGTGCCAAATATTTCATCAACCCGGGGCAAAAGAGCAGGCAACGGGTCCTGCCTCTGCTCTGTTTTTTTGACATGTGAGTTCGTACACTATGGAATATCTGCGCTTGATGGATTTATAACCGTTCACAGTGGATATAACATTCTGCACTCAGAAAAAGTGGTAGACAATGCATTTTCTGGACATTTCTTGTGGATTTCTAAATCCACTGATTGTTCTCCCATGACTTCTTTTCATGGTGCGCATCCCACTGCTGTAAAGAAGAAATCGATGATGACGAAAAGCACAAATTATGTCATTATGGCATTGCCTTTCTCAGAACACATGAACTGGGGAGGGATTTTTCGCTCCCACTTTCTTCTTTTTCTCTTATCTTTATTACCCTTGGTTGCAGTTAGTAGCACGCCAGGTTTGGAATATGATTGGGGAACGCAACCCAAACTTGTTTACATCCCTATCCCTGCAGATGCAGACCCTAGTTGTTTCACACCAGGTGGGACTTCGCATGGGACTTCACATGGGCCAAACAGCAATGGGCACGGGAATGGCCACGGGAATGGACATCATGGGCCAGTTAGTGGGCTGCCGAGTAGTCACAGCGGCAGCAGTAGTAGTAGCCGACACGGCATTTCCGATGAGGCCAAAGCCACCATCCTTCACCTGAGGGAGAGCCTTGTGCGACAGAAGGAGACCATCTTGGATCAGCGAGAGACCATTCGGGAACTGACGGCAAAACTGACTCTCTGTGAAAGCTTTGGGAGGGGACACCATGAAGATCATCACGGCCCTTCACAACACAACTCCCAGCATTCCTCACACCACTATGACGGCCACCATGCTGACCCACACTTCCCTTTAAACGGGCATCGCAGTGACCATCACAGAGGCAAATCTCCATATCTGGGCAAACACGGCTTCTCCCCAGAACAGACAGGAAAAACCCTGCAGGCCCTGAAGGAGAGGCTGGAAAATATTCAGGTGGGAGGGAAACTGAAAGTTAAAGCTTGTAAATAATAATAATAATAATAATAACAGTTAATATACTGTCGTTCAAAAGTTTTTTTAAGTCTCTATGCTCACCAAGGATGCATTTATTTAATCAAAAATACAATGAAAACAGGAATTTTGTGGAAATATTATTACAATTTCAAACAACTGTGCCTACACATTGCTCTTTGTATTGTTGTAAAATACATTCATGAAAAACAAGTAATATATATACTGTATATACTATAGTAGTCAACATTTCAAGTGGATCAAAACCTTTCATCAAAGTTGTCCTAAAACATAAAACCAAAATGCGTTCTTGTCTTAGGACAACTTTGATTAACTTTTTTGATCCACTTCAAATGTTGACTATTATATTTTAAAATGTAATTTATTTCTGTGATCACAAAGCTGAATTTTCAGCATCTATTACTCCAGTCTTCAGTGTCACATGTTCCTTCAGAAATCATTCAAAAATGGCATTTTGCTGCTCAATAAACATATCTTATTATTAGCAGTCTTGAATACAGTTGTGCTGCTTAATATTTTTGGATTAGTTTTTCCATAAATAGGAAGCACAGTATTTATTTGAAATCTTTTGTAACATTATAAATGTCTTTAATGTCAATGTCTTTTGATCGGTATAATGCATCTTTGGTAATTAAAAGTAATAATTTCTTTAAAAACAAAACAAAAACCTGATGTTTCTAAGGTTTCCAAATCCTGCTTGGATTTGTTTTTTAGGGGTTATCCTGCATGTCACAGGCTGATCTGTATTCAGGACAACTTCTCAGCACGACATAAGCTCTTTTCTGTTTCTGTTACGTACACTTTGGTGACTTCCTGTGCCAACAACAGATCATTGAGTACAGTCTTCCGTTTAGGCAGCCCAGTCAGGATTTGCTTAATTAGCCATAACCACTTACAGTGAATCCTTTAAACCAGCTACAATGTGACACTTTCATTGAATACAGTATGCAGTGAAACTAATACCATGCATTTAAATTCTCCATTTTTAATTGATCTGTAGTACACAAGTGAATTGCTGATGACGGGTTTAAAGTTGTGGAAGTGTCTTCAGGTTTGAACTGTGCTTTAGAATATTCTTCCTGTTTCCCTACCACAAGCTTGATCAGAATTGTTGCTGTCTTGGAGAGGAAGTACATGCACAGCACGCTGGTGACGACGCTCTGCAATGTGCTAGTTGCTGCCATCTCCAATTAGTCCCATCTGCCTTGATAAGCCATTAAGCGCAGAATGCTGTGGCGCTGAGAAAAGCTGGATTTGCTGCGACTAATCAGAGGGAGGAGTGCTAGCAGTGAAAGAGGAGCTGTCTTGTGATGTCATAACACGTCTGTATACTAATACTCTACCGTTCAAAAGTTTGGATTCGATAAGGTTTTGAATGTTTTTTAAAGAAGTCCCTTATGCTCACTAATGATGCATTTATTTGATTAAAAAATACTGTAAAAACAGCAATACTGTGAAATATTATTGTGATTTAAAAGAACTGTATTCTTTTTTTAAATATATTTAAAAATGTAATTTATTCCTGTGATGGCCAAACTGAATTTTGCTCAACCATTACTCCAGTCTTCAGTGTCACATGACCTTTTAGAAATCATTCTAATATGATATAATTTTTGTTTCAGGTATCTTTGATGAATTGAAGGTTTAAAAACTGTGTTTATTTTATATACAAAGATTTTGTAAAATTATAAATTTCTTAATTGTCACTTTTGGTCAATTTAATGTGCCCTTGGCTGAATACAAGTATTCATTTATTTAAAAAAAAAATTATTTTGAAAAATTGAAATTGATGATTTCAAACTTGTGAACAGTAGTGTATATTGAATGTTAATGGTAATAAGTTGGATCTTTCTACAGTAAACCTTTTTTTTTTTAAAAACATGGTGTCCTATGGTTTTGGTGAATTTTCATCCATCATTTTAGTCATAGATTTATCAAATAAAACATTTTAAAACACTGGTCAAGTTCTGTGCAACAATTGAGATAATTTGATAAAATAAGCATGTATTTGCATTGGTTGCAAAATCTTGCAAAAACGGTACACTGTTGTTTATTGTCTTCATTTTTGTTCTTATAGGCAAGAAACTCATCCAGTTTCTATTCAAGTTCATTGAGAGACCTCCTGCAGCGCAAGATCAACGCACTGGAAGAACAGCTCCATCATCACTATGACAGTCATTACGGTCATCATGACAGCCATCACGGATATGGTCATCATGAGGATAACCATGACCATGATGACCACCATAATAACCAGCACAATAACCACCATGAGGACCATCATGATAACCACGACAGCCACCCGGCAAACCATCACGATGACCATCACTCCAGTAACCATCGTAACCACCATTATAGTTATCGCTATGACCGTCACACTGACCACCATGATGATCACCACGATGACCACCATGGCAATCATCAAAGTGGCCATGATGATCATCATGACAGCCACCACAACAGCAACCACCATGATGATCATCATGATGATGGCCATCATAATGGACACCATGATGATGGACACCATGGAAATGATGATCATGTTCATCATCCACAAACCTCATTCAAACCACCTGGGTCTAGAGCACCTGTCCGTGGAGCCATCAACAAACTAGATGCAATGCTGAGTAACCTACACCACAAAGCTCCAGAACAAGGTGATATGTCCTAAAAGTAGTACAAAATAGAACTGAATTAACTCAACCTTATCAATTTACCATTTTTTTAAATAGGACAACCGTAAGGGCAGTATTTTGTATAAAAAATGTGAACATATTTTAAAATGTAATTTATTCCTGTAATATCACATGATGCTTCATAAATCATTCTAATATGCTGATAAACTTTCGCTCAATTATTGTCAGTTATTACTGGTGGTCAACTATTAATAAGTCAGGTTCTTATTATTATTATAATAAGGTTTTGCTGCATATTTTGAGAAAACCATGATATATTTTTTACAGAACTAGAACTAAAATATTGTCTTATTTTTTGTGCTCCTGGAACATATTTGAGATCTGAATGGGTTAAATGTGAAAACTGCAAAGAGTTTAGGTATATAGTCTGCTTCCAGGAGATCTGAGTCTCCAACTGTCTTTTAGGATTTCAGTGGAGCTTTTAGATGTTATGCTGCCTAGAAATGCAATCCCGTTTCACAGTTTCTTATTTCCTTCTCTAACAGGACCAAATAAGAAGCCCAAGAATCCTGACGCTTTTCAGATTGGCTTCCCGATGCGCACCAACTACAAGTATGGGCGAATCAAGCGTACCCTTCTGAGCGAGATCTTCGCCCTCACAAGTTATTACTGGTGGTCAACTATTAATAAGTCAGGTTCTTATTATTATTATAATAAGGTTTTGCTGCATATTTTGAGAAAACCATGATATATTTTTTACAGAACTAGAACTAAAATATTGTCTTATTTTTTGTGCTCCTGGAACATATTTGAGATCTGAATGGGTTAAATGTGAAAACTGCAAAGAGTTTAGGTATATAGTCTGCTTCCAGGAGATCTGAGTCTCCAACTGTCTTTTAGGATTTCAGTGGAGCTTTTAGATGTTATGCTGCCTAGAAATGCAATCCCGTTTCACAGTTTCTTATTTCCTTCTCTAACAGGACCAAATAAGAAGCCCAAGAATCCTGACGCTTTTCAGATTGGCTTCCCGATGCGCACCAACTACAAGTATGGGCGAATCAAGCGCACCCTTCTGAGCGAGATCTTCGCCCTCACAGTCTGTCTTTGGTTGATAGGGGGCTCAGGTCCTGGGATCGGAACCCCGTTCTCCTACTCTGTCCCGGGTCAGGCCAACGAGCTTGTCCTGATTGAATGGGGCAACAATCCTATGGAGCTGCTGGTGAATGACAAGGTAAAGAAATCATCCAATTATAAAACAGGGATTGCATAACAAATGCTCTAGATTTATTAAACACAGGCAATCAAAAACATTTTAGCTTGGAAGTGTATTTAAATGGATACAATCGAGCATGTCATAACATTAGACAAAACATTTGTAATCAAATGCATTGTGATAAAATGCTAGACCTCACAGTTAGGAAAAGGGGTCACCAGACTTACCCTGATATTGCCCTTGTCCTGCCCTTGCAACAGTCTGCAAATCTCTCTCTTCCTCTTGGCTTCTCAGCCATTTGCATCATCCTGCCTAATTAGTTAATGGCTTATCCGTGGTTGACGTGTGAATACATTCTACTGTTTTTTTTTTAAACCGAAACAAGACAGACCTCTTTCCTCAATGACTGTTTACTTGCTGTCAACTAAACTGTTTACAACTATTGCTGGCATGCTGCTACAGCATAATAAGTCTACAGCTAATAAACACGGTTTATCAGTGCATAGACTACATTTTCACAAGGTTACTTTGTTATGGTATACAAGCAAACTATAAACATTTAATCAGAAGTAAAAGTTTAATGCTTTGTTTCAATGATTTGTACATTACCATTTTACAAATCTTTTTTTTAATTTTTTTTTTTTTACCATTTATACATTTGTAAATGACCAAATTCTACTTCCTCCATGTACATTTTTCATTGTCTTTTTTCTTTCTTTTTTTTTTTTCTAAAATATTCTATTACTGTTGTATAGAGAAACTGTTGGAATCATTCAGTCAATGAGTGAGCTGTCTGAATGATTCAGACTGAATCACAAACTATAATTTAGATCATTATGCAAATCAATTTGTTTAAAAGAATCAACACAAAGTTATTACTATTATTCACTATTATTCAAAAATGAATTGGGCATTGCTAGTTCTTTTACAGAAAGTTATTCATATTATTCACAGTTATTCATAAATGAATTAGGCATTGCTAGTTCTTTTTTAGGCCTGGGGCAAAGCCAAGCAGTATATACTGTATACAGTGGGTACGGAAAGTATTCAGACCCTCTTAAATTTTTCACTCTTTGTTATATTGCAGCCATTTGCTAAAATCATTTAAGTTAATTTTTTTTCCTCATTAATGTACACACAGCACCCCATATTGACAGAAAAACACAGAATTGTTGACATTTTTGCAGATATATTAAAAAAGAAAAACTGAAATATAACATGGTCCTAAGTATTCAGACCCTCTGCTCAGTATTTAGTAGAAGCACCCATTTGATCTAATACAGCCATGAGTCTTATTGGGAAAGATGCAACAAGTTTTTCACACATGGATTTGGGGATCCTCTGCCATTCCCTCTTGCAGATCCACTCCAGTTCTGTCAGGTTGGATGGTAAACGTTGGTGGACAGCCATTTTTAGGTCTCTCCAGAGATGCTCAATTGGGTTTAAGTCAGGGCTCTGGCTGGAATGGCTGCAATATAACAAAGAGTGAAAAATTTAAGGGGGTCTGAATACTTTCCGTACCCACTGTATATGCAAAAGTGTGTAAGAAAGAATTCAATATACTATATTTACAAAACATTTTACATTTTGTTAGATATACTATAAAGATATACTCTGTTTGTGCCCTCTTGCAGGCAGTTACTCTTCCTCTTTCTCTGACGGACAGTAAATGGCACCACCTTTGTATAACGTGGTCCACACGTGACGGCATGTGGGAGGCTTATCTGGACGGTGTGAAAAGGGGCTCTGGAGAGAATCTGTCCCCGTGGCATCCCATTAAACCAGGAGGAGTCTTCATCCTTGGACAGGAGCAGGTATGTCTCACAGAATCAGTCAATCATAATCAAAAGACGTGCATGCTAACTTGTGACTCTCTTCTACCCAGGACACTCTGGGCGGCCGTTTCGATGCCACACAGTCTTTTGTGGGTGAGATGTCGGATCTGCAGCTGTGGTCGCGTGTGCTCACCTCCACCGAGATCTACAACCAAGCATCCTGCTCCAGCCACCTCACCGGTGACGTCATCACCTGGAGCGAGTCCATGGTGGAACTTCACGGAGGTGTCACAAAGTATCCGTTCGACCCGTGTCATTAGGGATCTGACCAAACAGAGCCTGATTCTCCACACCTCTGCTTAACCTGCAGCTGGAAAGGTGGAGAATTCTGAATCCAGATGGAAAGGCTGAGGAGAAGGCCTCGGACTGCAGCCGCTCCTTCAAGATAATAGGATTCCAAACAGGTCTACATAGGCCTCGGCATTTAACTAAGCACTTTATTAGTTTACGTGTCTAAGAGTTACATACTACATATCGATAAGCACTTAGGATGTCAACAGGCTGGTTGAACTCCGTTCCGTGTTCACTTCCAAACACTAATGGAAGAACTTCAGTATGCTGAACGTGCAAAACACTCCACAACAACAATTAATAACAGTTAGCATGTACTATCAAAAAAAGGCGGGACAATGTAGTCTATTTTTATATCTGTGTGATGTTAAGTGAAATACAGATTTGAAATACATCTTCTTTTTTTTTTTTTGGTTGCTTTGACACATTTGTATTCACTCTAGGCTGCATGGGGGCAGCAGTGAGTTTTAAAGGCCTACTTCATTATTACATTTCATTTATGCTGCTTTTTTAAAGCCAGAACTTCAGTAGTTTATAACCTGAGGTACTCTTTTAGTCTTGCAAATCAAGAATAAGTTATGCTGGAGAAGGAATAAAATGAAAAAAAATTTTATGTATGTAAATTTGTATTACAGAAAGCCAGAAAATGTGCATGCATCATGTTTGAGCATATAAAATGTGTATGATTGCAGTTTTGTATTGCATTAGAAGACTTGAAGTGTTGGAAAAGATGGAGTTTTTTCATATGTATACAAGATGACAAGTGTTGTCTGTGGGAAGGTGGGCTGCTGTTATGGGTTTATATACAGTACGCACATGCCAGAAAACTAGGAGCTAAACGAAAACAGTGAGGTGTCCATGGAAACAGCTTAAAAGGGGATTAAAGAGTCTATCTGTCTATCTCTCCCTCCTTTTGATAATACATAATGCACTTTTTTTGTGTTTAAACACATGCACTTGTAGCTTAAGAAAACTGCGTCTAGAGTACTTGTCACTGTGAATAACATTGCAAATGTTATTCCTTGAAATGTTTTGTAAATGGTTACATGCATGTGTTGTAGACATTTGTTTTGAGGGCAAGTGAAAACCAACGAGGAGACAATGAACAGATTTTGTGTTTGATTATGGAATGATTAACTTAAGTACAATATTGTTGTAAGTATTTTGATTACAGTAACACTTACAGTATATACATTGTTTTGTGTCATGTGGGGCTATGAAAAAGCATTCTTTTAATTTATGCCGTTTTTCTGTTTACTAAATTTTTTATGATAACTGCAATTTAATATAATTCAAAACCAACATGTCCTAAGAGGCGATTTAGTGAAAGGTGATAAAAGTGATAAAAATCTCATCTTTATAAATGTAGAGAGTTTTGGCCCTAACCAACCACAGCAGGACATTTTGTGGATTACATACTGTATGCAAGTTTCCTGCTTGCTGTGAAATTTCATTGGTCTAAAAACCATATCGCGTTCCTATAGGACATGTGTTATTCTGGGCAAAGACTCTCAGAATTCATACCTCCAGCAGTTTATTAAAATGCTGCTTCATAGTGTTATGAATTTAACCTATAATCTGGAAGCATTTTTAGATTATGCATTTTCACTATTAAAACCCATTTATTGTTTTGTTGAACTTTTTAACTAGATGGCCAAATGTGCACACAGAGATAGCCTGAATTGTTATGTTTTTTTTCGTCTTCTTATCAAACGGACTCTTTACAGATTTACCAGTTAGATAATCTTCAAACCTGACTGGTCAGATTTATGCATGCATGCATTTGTATGCATTTGCTTGCGTGTGTTTAAAATAGACTGCATAAATCAACTGTTAAAACCGCTTAACCTCGCCTTTGGTAAATATCTGTATCCAAATGCACTTAGTTTTTTCTGTTATCTTTGTTCTCTCTCTCTCTCTCTCTCTCTCTCTCTCTCTCTCTCTCTAATATAATTTATGTATATAGCATATATACTGTATGTGTATATCCTATTTTTACTCACTATTAACAATATGTTTGGGCATGTCTTTAATGCATTTAAGCCAAAATGTACACGCTTAACTTGAGACAAGCATGTATTTATTTATTTTAAAATAAAGTAATGATTTTCAACTAATCAAAGTATGTCTTTGACATGGATTTAATAAAATGTCAGTCGATTGCATTTCTGGGCTCGCCAGTTTAAAACAAATTATGCCAAAGACACATATTGTAACCATATAATGATGAAACCATGTTTATATGGTAATAATATATTTATTTTTGTTTTAAACGGCTCTGGTTTGATGTGGCCAAAAAAGGGAGATTGAATGAAATTTTCCTTCTTCCGCATACATTAACCATTCCAGCCAATCAGCTTTCAGTATCACATTAGTGCGTCGTCACCTGTGTTTGAAGCATCAAGTGAAGAAAAACTTTTACATGTAACCAAAATATAGATGAAATACAAATTGATTAAGCATCTGAAAACAAGTGAAACTGAACGACAGGGTCATATAAGAGTGTATGGAGTTTTTCTGCACACAGGTAAGTAGAGGTGAAATGTGCCTCTCCGTTTATTTAGGCTATGAATGTTTACAAAGGTTACAGTATGTATAAGAAGTTGCGACATTGTTACGCTGACTATTTCATCAGGGATATATTATTTGTGTAGCTACATGAACATATATAAGGAAATATATACACATTTTGAAAAATCTTGTAAAGTTCCTCACGTACCTGTTTTTAAATTCAGTAGTCGAAAAAGTGCAAATTGCGGCATGTTGTAACGTTGGCACCACTTTGATGTACTTCAAATGTAGGGCAGACATTAAGTATATTTTTTATATATTAAATCTTTCAATAGTAGAGGACGAGATCATCGAGACATGCAAAAATCCAGTGTATTAAACTCTACTCTAAATGGAAACTGGGCATTAGTTTTTTGAATAAGGTATAAGAATGAGTAGCCAGCTTCTTATCCAGCCAACTGGCTGCTTTTTTAAATTATAAATATTTACTTTAGGTATCCTTATGTATGTGTAAAGTTCCATGGCATATTTGGTACATATATTTTTAAAACCTTCTGAGTATACTATTATTATTAAGACCAGAATGAGCAAACCTTCATATGGTCTTTACAACAAAGAATGTTCTTCACAGGCAAAAATGGAAAATGCATAGTGTCTATAGCCAATTTGGGACTAGACAGCTAAGATTGCAGATAACCAGTAGCATTGTTGTCCCCCTTGTGTCCCAGGGGACATCAGCTCACCAGCTGGTGCTTGCAAAAATGGCCTAAAGAGAGTCTGTGAGATGTATGATATAGAGACTGAAATACAACACAACTGCAGTTTAAGTAAATAATCTATTATATCATTCCCAAGCTATCTGTGTTTTATGACATTCATAAAAGTGCTTTCGCATCATGTTTTGTGACAGTAGTTTCACAGCGTCAACAGCAAAACATATTTTTTACTGGGTTCCTCACATTTAGGAAATGAACATCAAGATATCAATAAATTCATAAAGGCAAAAAGCAATTAGTCTCCTGCACTGTTGGGAGCCACAGCAGAGGTTTCATCATGTTTAAAGGTAATGGGTGGAAGATGGCAAACGAAAGAAACCTTTGCATAAGAAATGGCCTTTGTCTGCCTGACCTTTTCTTTTCTACTTTGCATGTTGAGTCTCAGGGTTTAGAAAGAGCATAAATGACTCAACCTAACTGAACACGAGAAAGCCTTTGACCTTTTACGTCAAAATGATTGCAAATATATTGATGATTGCGAATATAGAAATTTGGCTTGCATATTCAAATGTGATGTGTGTTGTAAGTGGAGACTTGTAAATATGACTGTACGTGCATAATATATAAAATAGAATTTTGGTTAAATTGATCATATGGTTTTGCCAGTTTATGAATAATGAAATGGATTAAACAGGGATGGCATGTTTAACCTTTATGAAATGCTTTATGGTCAGTGACTATACCATGTAAAATGCATAGCCTACAATGTGATTTGGAAACTTCTATCAAAAGGAAAATACAATTAATAAAGGTAAAATGATAATTTGGTAGAAAAATCTCATATTACAGTATATTTTTCTGACTCACCATCTTATTCACAGAGGCAAGCACTTTAGTGGTTAGTGGCACTAGACCACAGAGGCCTCTTAAGTGCCTAATGTTTGCATTATGAATTTTTTATGATTAACCATTGTCAATAGATGTGCCCTTTACAACTTTTACTTGTAATGGAGTAATATTTGACCAGCAGTATCTGTACTTTCACTCAAGTAATGGAGTTGTGTACTTTGTCCGCCTCTGCATTTCTGTGAGAATTACATTGCAGGTGCCCTATTGCGATGCTAGTGTTATTGAATTGCAAGCTAATGGTGCAGTTCCACATTGCGTCCTGAGGATGGCAGGAGATATCTTTTTTTGAAATCCCATCACACTTCTTTTAACACAGAACCATACACTGAAGTTTATGTGTGTTTTTTAGTTTTATATGCCTATTTTGCTTATAAATGAAAATTATTTTTACACATTTAAGAAATACAGTATGACAAATTTCCTTCAGGACAATAATGTTTATCTTATCTTTTATTTAACGGGGTCATATGATGTTGCTAAAAAGAACATTATTTGGTGTATTTGGTGTAATGAAATGTGTATATGCGGTTTAAGGTTAAAAAACATTATTTTCCCACATACTGTACATTATTGTTTCTCCTCTATGCCCTGCCTTTCTGACTACTCTCCCAGGAAACAGTCCTCGTCCTCCGTAAAATGCGTTGCTCACATCTGAATATATGGGTTGAACTGTTCTGGAACAGTGTTGTAAATACAACTTAACTGCTGATTTCTAGTCGTGTCCTCTTTTGGAAGGCCAAAGTATTTTCGCTTTTGCAACGAAACACACAGCGTCTTCACAACATGGCCGCGGCGGTGGCAGCAACAATAAAGTTATTATGTTACAAATTAACCAAGGTTTTGTTACTTCAAATAATAATTAACAAAGAAGTAGACTATTCAGCTAGCCTAATATGTTTTGTGGTAATAAAAACACCTAAGCGAACAACAGCCTTTAAAATGCATTATATAAAAACAAATGAGGCAATAATGATTGGTTAATAATTAATAATAATCATATGGTTTCATTGAATAGCACTGTTAAATTACATAGCCTAAGCGATAGAATTGCTACAGCCTCTATAATTTCTTCAACAAAAACATCACAACCCTTACAAAACATGGTTTTATCGTATAGTAAAACTACTTAATTTTCTTTTGTGTGATTTCTGAATGCTTGAGACTATAAAATCAATCAGACAACTGTATTAATAAAATCATAGCCATAGGAGGTAACTGTTTTTTTTTTTGTTAAAACTATGTTTTATTACACTGACTGCTCTTAATTTACTTATGTTTTTTTTTAACTAACAATAACTGTTTATTTAAAAGTGCACTCAGTAATTCTTCAGTGACTAATATATTCTGCTTCATTTAATGCAGGGTCAATGCTGAAATTTGTTACAAAAGAGGATGAAGCGGTACCGTCAAGCACTGGAGGGGGCACAACAATATAATTCTGCTTAGGGCACCCATTTGGCCAGCAGCGGCCCTGATCAGCACCTTTA
>NW_015659708.1:388140-423133 GCF_001515625.1 Sinocyclocheilus rhinocerous | reverse complement strand
CTAACGCCAATTCCGTCCGTGTTTTCACTTCAGTAAATCAGATTTGGTGAATACAAACTACGTGATTATTTTTCATGAGTCCAACATCCAAGAGACGTGACCAGAAAGGGAAGTCGTCTTTCACTATTATAATGTTGTTAAATAGAGAAAAACATTTTATATTTAAGTAACTAATAGCATAATTCTTAACCTTGGACCTTATTCTTGAAACACAAAATGACCAATAAAAAGGTGTCAAGCACCAAAAGCAGCCCATATTAAATCTATAAGCTGTCTTTAATTGAAAAATACGCATTTTCATGCATACTATATATGTGTGTGTGTGTGTGTGTGTATACACGGTCACTCATCCCCCAACATCCCCCCCCAAAGGTGATTGTCCCGTATTTTCATTTTCTGAAGTTGGCAACCCTATTCCCACTGTTAATTGTTTTTGTCCTGGTAAATGGTGGAAATGTTCAATAACTAACCAATATTTGTACATAATGCACCCATACAAAACGAACTAGCCTACAAATAAACAATATCATGTGACAACTAGCCCAAATCTCCCCTTATAGCTATTTAAGTCAGCAGCACCATATGGATTTAGGTATATTCAAACCAACTGAAACTTTTTACAGTGCACATAAACCAGACATATATAATGATGCAACCGCATTGTGTTATAAAATCATCTGGAGTCTTGTGACCCCTCCTGCAGTAGAATTTAGGCTGTTGTGCTGCAGAATTTGATACTGCCATGACTCAGGTGCCTCTTTGAGGCCTGAATAAACGCAAGTGGGATGTGCCTAGGCCTGCTACGGTTTTCAACGGTTATTCATAGGTAAACAAAGGAAAAAAAAAAAAAGAAAATGTGAATATTATATATACTCATAGTATTTTTATTACTACTTTTTCCGCTCTACAAATTTCAGGAAGTAAAAGCTGCATGGCTGCATCCTTGGAGTTTGTGGTACCCGGCGCTGCATCCATTTGGTAGCACCCATCAGCTGATGCTCTATCAAGGTCACCCGCGCAGAGCATCATGGGCGGCAGTATCGGACGCTATTGGTCCCACCCCACGAGCACAATCCACATCCTAACCGAAACCTCGTCAAATAAGGTATTCCCGCATCACGAGGCGCTATGACGGAGCAGATGTCACAAGGCGTGATGCGAAATACATAAAGGGGTAGGGGTGGGGGCGAGGCTTTACGTGCGCGGCTGCCGGTATTCCGTCAAAGGGGAACGTGCGGTTGGTCGTGTATTTGCTGCGTGTGACGAATGAACGAATACATAATTGCCGGAGCGAATTTCTCCAGACTTCAGTGCCAGTGGGCCAACGGGATACGTGCACACGCGAACGGGTGGTCACTCACGACGCACGAGAGATACGGTAACTGCAGACTCAGTTAATGATATACATTTAAATTGCCAGGTATTTAAATAGTATATGACTTAAGTTACCATAATAGCCTGATGCTGATTATTGTAGTAGCCACATCTTCTATGATCTTATTTGGCTGTTAGTTTAAATGAATTTGACGGCGTCTTCTTTAAGTAAAAAGAGTAACTTAATGAACAATTGTGAATGTTAAAATATTAGCCTACATGCATAGTGTGATCTATGTTTTGTTATGGTTATGAGACCTGTAATAGTACAGTAGTATTAATAAAACTGGGATGTTTTGGCGCTTAAAATTACGAACATATTTATTTTTGCACGTGTAAAAAATGTTTAATGATAAAAAAAAGGTCTGAGGTGAAGAAGATGCTACTTAAATCCACTTGTCAAAAAAGTGGAGTCCGCAATATGCAGAAACACCTGTTGTACGACAGTGTATAGTTTGACGGTTTTATTTAGGCTATTTAACTAAGGCTATTTATTTATTTATAGGATCGTTTTTTTCTTTTTTGCATTTTTGGGGGCTGGGGGTCGTCACAAAAGGTTTGGGGGAGGGGTCAAAAACAGTAGGCTATATTCTCTTATTTTTACATGAAGTACATATTTATACATAAACATTCATTTTAACACAAAAGTTTACAAGTTCGTCTGAAGATGTAACTACAATAGGCCTACTCTGATGTTAATTTCAGGATGTAGCATTGGCGAAACAAAAGTAGGCCTACTACTGTCATTATTTATTACTTAAATTATAAAAAATTTTATTATACAGGCTTATATGTCGACATATTTATACATAAACATTCATTTTAACACAAAAGTTTACAAGTTCGTCTGAAGATGTAACTACTACTGTCATTATTTATTACTTAAATTATAAAAAATTGTATTATACAGGCTTATATGTCGCTAAAACGTTTGTGGTTTGCTTAACGTGTATGACAGTATGAGCTCTGAAAGATGTTGCGGGAGATGATAACCAAAGTCCCTTTAAGGGTATTCTATAGTCTTTGATGATAACGCAACAGATTGTTTGGGGGGGGATGGAGTATGACTCTCACACTGTTTACGCTAATTTACAAATGTTTTACAATTTTTGCAGTTTTTAAAAGCAAAATAGTCACGAACAGCATCGCATCTCGGGCATAAGAAGATTGTGTGCCAAGTAACCTTATCACTTTCACTCGGAATCCATCAATCTTGGACGTTTCCACTCTGGCACCATGGAGGGGGAGAAGGTTTGTCCCTTTAACCTGTTTTCCTCAATCAATACCGGCTGCTTTTGTGCTATAGTATAATGATCTGTTCCCACAACACTCTACATGTATTTAAATATAACATTTATGCATTTTAATAGTATAAAATGGTTTACATGCACTGTAAGTCTGTGTGTTGCATCTTGAAATCTTGGCTGTAATGAATGTAGGCCTACCATAGATGCTTTGCATCACTTTGATTAACCATTTTAGTTATGCAACTTGTTCATATGTATATACAGTCTTTGTTTCAGCACTGAATGTATGTCAAAAGTCAATCAATATGATCAATCAGCAGTGTCATGCATAATACCAGTGTGTTGCCTTTGTTTGCTGTAGTCTCATTGAAAGGAATGTCAATGCAGCTGTTACCCAATGGATGTTGCTATGACGATGAAGGAGTGGCTGAGATGCTGAGGACAGGATAAAAAGGATATTAAGACCTATTGGGATGTAAATGTTTGGGAGAGACAAAGAGAGGGAGGCAGAGTGGGTGGTGAAGTTGTTTGTATTGTACGTTTTTTTCTATCTTAACCCTCACAACATCAGCAGATTAAATCAATCTTGTGAGCAGATTAGATGTTTTCATTCATAGCTGTCTACACATGTTAGGACTTTTCTGTCCAGGTTGTCTTGTAACTCTTTAATTCCGAGCATTTGACTCGGAATGCATTTGTCAGATGACGTTTGTTTCTAAACTTATTTCACTGAGTCATTTGTATGGTTGCGGAAGAGAGGGAGAGCGAGTAGGAATAATAGGATCAGATTAAAAGGAAATTATGCTTTTGATCTACATTTCTTTCAGATAGTTACATCCAGTTGGTTTTGCTTAGATAAGCCAAATGTGTTGTGCAAGAAATGCCCTGCAACACTGCATCGACCTACACAGATGCATCCATGTCCTAGAAATACTACTGTATTTATACAGTTTATGGCAAAGACTATACACTCCTTTTGTTTTGATATAGTTCAGTAATATCTTTAAGGTCACCTGTGTCGAATGTCTGACCATCTCAGCATCACACAGCCCTTCACAATGTCAGCACTGCTGTGTCCTGTTGCGCTAGAAAACTGGAATCTGTAGTCGCAGTGTTGTCTTACAGCTGGAGGCAGGGCCGTTTTAGGACATGGCTGATTTGTGATGATTAAGATGAGCCCTTTAATAATATAATATGTTGTTAGCTGCTGTTGTGTTTACATTTACTACATCAAAGCAGAGTGCAGTGTGACTACTGGATCTTTTTAGAGAATTCAGTTACGTAAACATTAATGTATATAATGAATATGTATATGTGATTCATTTTAATAATAAAATTATAACATTTTATTATATATATTAATAAATTATATAATACTGTGCTTACAATAATTATTACTTATATGTTATTACTTCAGGAGTTCACAACTAAATTTTTCACTTATTTTATGTTCTTAAATAATTATTATATGTAAATATTTTGTTAGAATTTGGTCTATTACAGTTTGACAAGTTTTATTGTCATTTTGCACATTATTGTCAACTAAAAGTATATGTCATTTTAGTCTGAACAAAATGAACATTAAATGACATTTTCATCCAAACACAAAAATTATGACTTAAAAAAAAAAATGTAAGTCTCATTTTTCACATATCCTCTGTTTGCTGCTGAATTAGTGTTTCTTATTTAATTGAAATCTTTCCCGGGCTGTCTGTTTGTCACACAACCCAAGAAAAAGTATGATTAACATGGCGTCTATGTTTTTGAAATGTTTTATAAATATAGACAATTTTGAATATAAATAACAGTGTTTTTATAAATAAATAGGCTAATTTAATCTCAGAACTGTCTTTTAAAGTCTGTGTGTATGTTTCATTTTTATGATCAAAATGTGACAATGAAAATAAAAAGCGCAAAATAAAATGACAATGACAACTAACCAACCTTGAACCTTTTCTCTCTTGTTTTACAGAAGCAGGTGACATGCTACCTCCTGTTTTCTTTATCGACAGCTGTAATTGGCTCCCTGCAGTTTGGCTACAACACAGGAGTCATCAATGCCCCGGAACAGGTTAGTAGATGTGTATGTGTTGTGTAGTACCAATCAAAAGTTCAAACACACATATACTACACATTCAAACCTTTGGAGTTAATATGATTTTTTTTTAGATTTAAAGCAAGAATGCATTAAATTGACCAAAACATATTTATTTAGCACTTAATTAAAATGATTCATCAAAACTTAAATAAAATACACACACATACACAAATGGGAATATAGGAATTATGCAGTGGCCATCTTCAATGAAAACATTTTAACCGCTTAGAAACTGCGGGCGTTCTTTAATGCCACATGGATGGAGCGTTACGGAGAGCCCATCAAGCCGGGTGTGTGCACCGTTGTGTGGAGTTTTGCCGTGGCCATCTTTAGCGTGGGTGGAATGGTGGGATCATTCAGTGTCGGTGTCGTAGCCAACAAATTTGGAAGGTGAGTGGAAATTAATTCATCATGTGTAATCTGGCAAATATTGACCAGTTTGGACTTGGCAAGAACCTGACATATCATTTGTGGAAGTCCTGTGCTCAGAGGCTTTTGCATTTTAAATGAAAAGAAAGAAATCCTAAGCTTGTGACTTCTTCCGTGTCATTACTCATATACTTAGGTTTAAATTTATTGGTAAAGAAGACACATTGAGGTCAGAGCCATGGCCTAGTGCTCCTGTGCTCAGAGGCTTTTGCATTTTAAATGAAAAGAAAGAAATCCTAAGCTTGTGACTTCTTCCGTGACATTACTCATATACTTAGGTTTAAATTTATTGGTAAAGAAGACACATTGAGGTCAGAGCCATGGCCTAGTGCTTAATGCATTTTTTCTAGTACATTGCACCATGGAGCTAATGCTTACATTGTGGGTTTGAACCTGTCTTCCATGTAATTTATGCATCAGTAAAGTGGAATAAATATAATAAAGATGAACAGAGAAGTTTAATGTAGTCATTTTTCATTTATGTTGTTGTGCTGGGAAACCTCAGCCAGATTATCCATCAGCTTATGCCAGAGTTACTCACAATGCTGCTTTAACTGAACAGTAAATGCTTAATTAATAATAAAAGCGGTTTACTATAATGAGGCCACTCAGGATAGAGAAGTTGACCTCTGTCTTCCTCTCTGCTTGAACACTGTCCACACTGTCAGAAAAACCTCATTCAAAGCAAGCATTCATGTGTGCTCAGTGGCCATTGTTCTTTTTCTGTGGCCTTCTCTGCCACTCTCCCTGGTTTTGGTTGGTTTTTGATTTTGTCAGCAATAATCAAGAAGAAAAATATGTTTAATATTTTTGTCTTTAGTTTTAAAAGCACAAAGATTTCATAACACAATAAACAGTAACTAACTGTATACAAATATAGGCTACTACGGTGCCCGGGAGCTGACATGGTTGGTTCACTTAGTTTTGTCGTGGCCACGACATAACTCGCGGGAACGTGATATTATGTCGTGGCCACAAGATAATTTTGTTGAGGTAACGACGTCCTTATGTCGTGTTATGTCGCCTTAGGCCTCGATGTCACACTACTCAGGTGCTAGGTGCGAGGAGACTTGGAGAAGCTTAAACAAACAGTCTTTAATGAACTCACAAATCCGGGGGAAACACAGGGCAGGTAGGAACACAAGGATGACGTAAGACACCGGATGCCATACACAGGCAAACACAGGGTTTAAATAACTGGAGACAAACGAGATAATTAATCAAAACCAGCTGGAACTAATTAGGGATGGCGGAGCTGGCAGTTCGAGGCACCATGGCGGAGCAGGCAGTTCAGGTTGCCACAGTGGAGCAAGTAGTTCAGGAGGCCATGGCAAAGCAGCCTCCAAGGCCACGGCCCCAGCCCCGGCCTCTACGGCAAGAGCCCTACTACCCCCCCTCCCAAAAAAAAATACTTGGGGAAGATTTCGTGCTCCAAGGCCCTCCGTGGGCCATAACCAGGGACTGGAGCCCTCCCTGGGCTCAACGGGGGATCAGTAGCCCTTCCTGGGCTTAACAGGATCTGGAGCCCTCCCTGGGCTCGACGGGGAATCAGGAGCCCTCCGTGGGCTATACTCGGCAACAGGAGCCCTCCGTGGGCTATACTCGGGAGCAGGAGCCCTCACTGAAGAGAGCTCTGGGGCTGGAACCGACACTGGAGCGAGCTCCGGGGCTGGAGCCGACCCTGGAGCGAGCTCCGGGGCTGGCAGGCTTGATATCGGTGCGGCCGGCGGGCTTGACATCGGCATGGCCAGCGGGCTTGTCTTCTGAGCGGCTGGCGAACTTGAATTTTGAGCTTCCAGCGGTCTTGTCTTTGGAGCGGCCGGCGGGCTAGAGTGAGCCACGGCCGGCAATACAGGGCAGAGGACGGGGATGGATCGGATAGCTGGAGATAGCGGAAGGGGAGCTGCTTTTAGCGCTGAACGAAGTCCATCCCAGAGTACGGAAAAGGACAGGAGGCGATGGGTGGTCGGAGCCATTGGCCAGGTATGTGGAGGGTCTCAGCACGGGGTGAGTGGGAGAGGCTCGGTGTGTTTCAGTGGGGTCTAGATGAGAACTATTTATATTGTCCTTTATTTCTTCAACCTTGGAATTTGTATATTATTATTATTACATTAACTTATTAGGGCTATATTTTTACATTTATTGTTATATATGCTTATATTTCCCCTTTAAATTTGTGTATCGCTTTACCTAGTTAACGTTTTATATAATTATGCTAGCATTTGCTAGCCTACCATATATTTTGCAAATAAACGCCTGACAATTATGCCAATAAAGTTTTGACATTATGATTGTATTTATGCCCATGTGTGAGTGGGGTCTAGATGAGAACTATTTATATTGTCCTTTATTTCTTCAACCTTGGAATTAGAACCGTTTAAATAAAGGACTAGATTAATCAACTCGATTAAGGGAAACTCATATGTCGGGAGATCACAACGGATTGGGTTCTCATCCAGCCCCAACTGAAAGCAGGCACTGAGTGCTGCGTCATGCCAACTCACCCGGTAAGACAGCTCGAGGAATTCCTCCACATACAGTTCCAACGGCCGACCACCCTGCCGCAAGCAGCATAGCCGATCCTCGGGCGCTGTCATCTTTCTTTCCTTTTTTCGGTCCGGTGTTCTGTCACACTACTCAGGTGCTATGTGACTTGGAGACGTTGGAGAAGCTTAAACAAACAGTCTTTAATGAACTCACAAATCCAGGGGAAACACAGGGCAGGTAGGAACACAAGGATGACGTAAGACACCGGACGCCATACACAGGCAAACACAGGGTTTAAGTAACTGGAGACAAACAAGATAATTAATCAAAACCAGCTGGAACTAATGGAACTAATTAGGGACAGGAACAGGAAGAACCAAATATGGGCATAAGGAAACAGAGGGAAAACCAGGAACACATAGGGAGGAAAACATCCAAACGGGAACAAAAGTCTGACACTCGAGATGCTATGTTGAGGTATTATTTACAAAAGTATTCAGAACGTTAAGTAAAGAGATCGAAATGAATGGGAAATAATGAATATAAATGAATATAAAAATATAACAAATAATAATAGGCTAATAATAATAATATACAAATATTACGGGAAAGAGACGATCAGTTAATGGATTTACAAGACTGTAGGATGGATAAAAATGTTTTTATATTTTATATTATGCACTTTATGTAACATTTATTCCTGATATACTTCATCTACATATTTTTCTCGTGGCCACGAGTTTAATGCGTAAACAAACCTGCGTGACCATAGCAACCCGGGATTATCAAAAATGGATAAAACATTTTTATTAACATTAAACTTTTAATTTAATATTTGTATATTATTATTATTACATGAACTTATTAGGGCTATATTTTTACATTTATTGTTATATATGCTTATATTTCCCCTTTAAATTTGTGTATCACTTTACCTAGTTAACGTTTTATTTAATTATGCTAGCATTTGCTAGCTTACCATATATTTTGCAAATAAACGCCTGACAATTATGCCAATAAAGTTTTGACGTTATGATTGTATTTATGCCCATGTGTGATTATAAATGAAATATGAATGAATCCATCTCTGATAATCCCGGGTTGCTATGGTCACGCAGGTTTGTTTACGCATTAAACTCGAGAAATGGATGTCGTTCCCTCAACATAGCATCTCGAGGCCACGACATAAGGATGTCGTTACCTCGACAAAATCTCGTATCTCGTGGCCATGACATAATATCACGTTCCCACGAGTTATTATGACATTCCCTCAAATTAATATCTTGTGGCCATGACATATTATCACGTTCCCACGAGTTATTATGTCGTGGCCACGACAAAACTAAGTGAACCGAACATGTCAGCTTCCGGGCACCGTAGGCTACCATTTAAAAGTCTGTGGTCAGAAAAAAATGTATAAAGTTTATAAAGAAATGAATTCTTTTATTCGGCAGGTGCTTTAATAATCAAAAGTAAAACTAAAAATAACATGATGAAAAACATATTTGTATGTTAGAATACACTCTGTATAGTTGGTGCTGATAACCTTGTGGGCAGCGTGCCGACATACAGTGCCGTTGCACTATGGGCATCCCGACTTTGAATTCCGACTCGAGGACCTTTCCCGATCCCTATCTCTCTCCCACTTCGCTTCCCATCAGTTCTGATCTGTCCTATTGTAATAAAGTAAAATAAATCTTAAAAAAATAGAATATACTCTATATAATTATTACTACTTATGTTATTATTTCAGGAGTTCACAAGGAGATCTTTACTCATATTTTGATTATGTTGATTAATCTTTTAAATGTTTAAATTATTAAATAACTATTAAATGATTTTCTTTTTTGTGTTTAAATATTTGGTTAGAGTTTGGTTTATTACAGTTTTGCACAGTATTTTCAACTAGTATATATATATTTAGTATATATCATTTTAGTCAGAGCAAAATAGAATAAAATGAATGAATATGACATTGACTATATGTTGTGACATTTTCATCCAAGGACAACAATTGTGACTAAAACAAAAAAGGGTGCAAGTCTTAACATTGTGTTCTTGGTTAATTTTTCTCATTTCCTCCATTTGCTGCTGAATTAGTGTTTCTAATTCAATTGAACTCCCTCTCTCCCTGTCTGTTTTTCTTTCCACAGACGTAAATCTATGATCCTTGTGAATATCTTGGCTCTGATTGGTGGGGGTCTCATGGGACTGTGCACTGTCTGCTCCTCCTTTGAGATGATCATTGCCGGTCGGCTGGTTATTGGGCTGTTCTGTGGTCTCTTCACCGGTCTTACTCCAATGTATGTTGGGGAAGTGTCGCCCACTCCCCTCCGCGGGGCCTTTGGGACCCTGCACCAGCTTGGTGTCGTGGTGGGCATCTTAATCGCACAGGTACAGCATGGCACAGCAATGTAGTTTGTTGCCTTTACAGTAGCTTTTAATTTTGGATATGACCAGATGGTTTATAAAAAAATGTGTAAATCATTTTAAGAGCCTTGTGGCCTCATTATATGTTTGTGACACAACAAAGCCTTGGGGAAATATCCCTTCTGATTAGTTTTGATGCACTTATGTTACATGAAGCTTCTAATTGAGTCTGCTGATCAATTTTTAAGTCTGCCAGCCTAATTTATGCCATCATAACCTAATCAGTTTTAATTTGATACCCGTAAATGTTCAAATTGCTTATAAGTCGTGTCCTTTTCCATCTAGATTTTGGGTCTGGAGTATCTGCTGGGTTCAGATAAGCTTTGGCCTGTGCTTCTGGCTTTAACCGTGGTACCTGCTGTCCTGCAGTGTATACTGCTTCCGTTCTGTCCAGAGAGCCCTCGATACCTGCTCATTAACCTCAATGAGGAAGAACAGGCCCGTAAAGGTAAAAAAGAGATCACAAATGAGCTTTATCTCCACTGAGCTGCAACCATGCTTCACTGAACAGCTTACGCTGAAAGAACGTTTATAGTGGTGAAAGCAAACTACAGCAAATATGTCTTTTGCGTTGCCTTTTGCTTCAAAAGCAAATGAAATAATCCATGATGGCTTTACAAAAGAGGAAGAAAATATCAGGAGATTGATTACATTAGTCAGAAAAGAGAAAGATGTCAAATTTGCCACCACTCCCTCAGAAAACACTCACGCATCAGCATTAACCTAAACTAATTTTTTATTTGGTGAACAAAGTTCATCTGTGTGGCAATGAAGTTGTGCCAAATGCACTTAACCTTATGTTTCCACTTAACGTTAATTATGCCTTTGAGAGTGCTGATGACAAAATGAGCTAAAACATCTGCTTAAACAGGAGCCCTTTATTAAATAACATTTAGGTTATCATTTACTGGAGCTGGATGATTAATTTTACACCAGATTATTACGCACATAAATGTGTAATAGATGTCAGCTAGCACAGCTATGTTGTAAAATGCTTTTTAAAAATTCCAGTTTCAAAATTTTGCTCCGTTTTGAGCATCTTGACCAACCTGACACAGCAAACCTAACTTTTAGTCAACCAGTGGCAGCTGGCAAGGATTCAGGAAACCTGTTTGAAAGCAATCAGTCTTTGCAATTCTGTTTGGTGATGCTAGGTGTTGGAGACATTACTTCTGCTTTAAGCCAGATAAAGTTTGTGAAATCATTATACGCTACATGCATAATATGACAGGTTTTGTTAATATAACAAATGTGCATTTTCTTATTTTCTGTAAACATCATTACCTCATTCCATTTTCTGAGACATTCATCTTCAAAATGAATCTGTTTACCAACAACATCTAAGAAGCAGGCTATTAGAGCATAATTTATTTAGTATTCAGAATTCATGTAAATCAGAAGAACAGACATTACCATGTTTTTAGCAGTAGGTACTGACATGATTCTCATTCTTTTTCATAAACCTATAAACCATGAAGTCATTGATATCATTTGCTGTGAAGCAAAGTTTTCTCATCTCAGAACATGACCCCTTGTCAGACTTGCTAAACTAGCCTGGTAACAAGTGTTTTCTGAAACTGGGAATTAAGGTGGAGAAACCATCCCTACTCTGATATTGTGCTTTACTGTTCCTTATAGAGGAAGCAAAAGCTTGAGTCTTTAAGAGTCCCTGAACTTGACAAAAGACCAACAGCAGGTTTTGGCATCTTCTTTGATGTTGATGATGCAATAGTTGCCTTTTATCCTAGAATACATCTAAATATACAGATACAATTAAGTTAAAATAAATAATACATTTAAAACATTAAAGACATTAATGCTATTGTAATTAATGACAATAATATAAAGATTAATGTTAAGATGTCTCTTTCAAATTAATGCTGTTTTTCATCAAAGAATCCTGAAAACATTTATCAAGGTTTTCCTAAAAATGTTAAGCAGAACTGTTTTCAACATTGATAATAATAAGAAATGTTTCTTGAGCACCAGATCAGCATATTAGAATGATTTTTGAAGCATTATTTGACACTGAAGACTGGAATAATGACTGATATATATATATATATATATATACACACACAGTATATAACCTTGGTAAGCATAAGCACTTCTTTCAGAAACATTCAACAGTTTTACCCATGCCAAAATGTAGTAGTCTTTCTTGTTAGATTTGTATGACCAAACCTCCATTATTTTGTCCCTCAGCGTTGGTGCGTCTACGTGGTTACGAGGATGTGGGGAAGGACATGCAGGAGATGAAGGAGGAGAGTGCGAAGATGGCCATGGAGAAGAAGGTGACCATCCCAGAGCTCTTCCGCACCGCTGCTTACCGCCAGCCTCTGCTCATCGCTATCATGCTGCAGCTGTCCCAGCAGCTGTCTGGCATCAACGCTGTGAGTGACATACATTACCCATCATGCACTGTGCTTGTTATTGCATACTACCTACTATTTTGAATGTGAAACAGTATGTATATTGTTTATAATATGCATACTTTATATATGCAGTAAATATTTGGATGACTTACTATACTTGGAATGCGAAACTTTCATTATGTTCCAAAATGCAGTATCCTGAAATGCAATGTGCCGGACTTGACCTTACATTTTGAATGTGACAAATGATTTCTGATATCAGCCATGATTTTTAACTTCCACTTTATAGCTCATTATTTGGTCAGACTGTCAAATGTTTAATATACACTAGTGCTCTTGTTTTACTATCACTTTACATTCTTTAGTTAATCATTTGGACTTTTCTTTGTGTTTCTCAAAGGTTTTTTATTACTCAACTGGTATTTTTGAGTCAGCTGGAGTGAATCAGCCCATTTATGCCACCATTGGAGCTGGAGTCGTCAATACTGTCTTTACTGTAGTATCTGTAAGTATTTTATCATTGAACTTCATAAGAAATCTGTGATGTTTGAAATAAATAAAATATCTCCTTTTGAATTGGACTTTGAGCTTTGTAACTTCGCAGATCTTTTTTATGCTCAAACAACAACATTACAGACTAACTAAAGTTGAAAAAGTGAAAAAGCATAATAGGACCCCTTTAATTTTATCCTTTTCTACAAGCTTTTCTTGGTGGAGAGGGCAGGAAGAAGAACTTTGCACCTTATTGGTTTGGGTGGAATGGCTGTCAGCGCCTTGGCCATGACCATTGCTCTCTTATTGGTGGGTCCTGCTGTCTGTTTTCATTTTGCTGAAGATTCAAAACAGTCACTGTAAATATCTGACCATCATAAGAATGTTGTATCTTTATTTTCTTACCTTTGTTCCTGAGCAGAAGGACATTGAGGCTCTTCGCTACCTCAGCATTGCTGCAGTCTTTGCCTTTGTGGCCATGTTTGAGATGGGCCCTGGACCCATTCCCTGGTTCATAGTGGCTGAACTGTTCTCCCAGGGGCCACGTCCTGCCGCCATGGCCGTTGCAGGATGCTCCAACTGGACAGCCAACTTCCTTGTGGGAATCAGCTTCCCTAAACTGGAGGTATGAGCTTAATTTAGATTAACTTTTAAAAACAACTGCCATTACTTTAACTATTTAGAACTACAGTATTGTTTTAAAATCTTTTAAGATAAATATAGTAATATTGGTTATGGAGAACCAGCTTTACAAATAAACATTTCTGAAAAAAAAAAAATGCACACACATTTGAACTTGAATTTGAAATAATTTAATCTAACCAATTAAAATAAAGTTTTTAAATAATTATTCTATAATAAACAAATATTTCATGCCAAGTGATTTTTATGTTAAATTAGTGTATTATTCTCCTTGTGGGAATTAGCTTATTAAAACGTATTAAATCAATTGCCATTACTTTAACCACTTAAATCTACTGAATTAATTTTTAAAGTAAAACTATTAATATTCGATATGGAGAACCAGCTTTTCATTTAAATATTTATTTTACATATGTATATAAAAATAAATATTTATTTTAAATAAGTTTTTTTTTAAATCACTCACCTTGAACATTGAATTTAAAATCATTTTAATCTAACCCATTAAAATAAAGTTGTTGTTTTTTTAAATAATGATTCTATTATAATACATTTTTATCTCATGACTAGCGGGTTATTGTGATCTTATTTCATGTTAAATTAGTGTATTCTTCTGCTTGTGGGAATATAGTTTCCTAAACTAGAGAATTGGAGGTATGAGTTTAAAGGGATAGTTCACCCAAAAATGAAAATTCTATCATTAATTACTTACCCTCATGTCGCTTCAAACCCGTAAGACCTTCGTTCATCTTCGGAACAGAAATTAAGATATTTTTGATGAAATCCGAGAGTTTTCTGACCCTCCATAGACAGCAATGTAACTGCAATGTTCCCAGGCCCAGAAACGCATTAAGGACATCGGTAAAACAGTCCATGTGACATCAGTGGTTCAACCATAATTTTATGAAGCTACAAGAATACTTTTTGTGCACAAAGAAAACAAAAATAATGACTTTATTCAAAATTCATCTCTTAAATTAATTTATTAAATCAATAGCCATTACTTTAACCACTTAAAACGAATAATTGTCCTAATATAGAAAATTTTTTATCTCATAACTGGTTATCGTGATTTTATTTTGTGGTAAAATGTGTGCACAATGTCAGAATTAACTTTTTTCTTATTGTTTGTGAATTACAGGAGCTGTGCGGGCCATATGTCTTCATTATATTTATGATCTTCCTCATCTTCTTCTTCATCTTCACGTACTTCAAAGTACCGGAGACCAAAGGGCGAACTTTCGATGACATCGCCCGTGGTTTTAGCGGGGCTCCGCCTCCGGCTGCCACCTCTGTGGAGGAGCCCGGCAGAGTCGCACTTCCTGCCTCTCCGGTCAAAGAAAAGGTCCCATTGGTGGAAGCTTCCAAATCTTCCTCGGAACAGGGTGCAAGCTCATCTGAGAAAGCTGCGGCAGATGCCACAAAGGTGGAGGACAAACCGAGCTCAGTTACCCAGCCACTGGTGGATTCTAGTAAAGAGGAGAAATCTAATTCCACCATCTAAGAAACGGTGTAACTATATATAGCTTAATATGATTAAAGCCATGACACTGAAGATAGAAATAAAATACTAGAGATTTATTTACTGGAAAGAGATTGTTTAGGGTAAACAGATTATGAAAGGAACCACAGTGGAGAGTCACAGATCTCCTAGACATATTTTGAAAGGATACGAGAGCTCATAGTACATGAGCTTTATTTTATTGTGTAGTTTGACAACTGATGGATTGGTGCAATATTGATTCATGTTTTAAGAGTTATATCCTTTTATTGCTCATTCCTGTTTGTGCATTTTTAGTGCAGTTTTAATGTGAATTAACAAATTGGACATAGTTTCCTTTATCAACTCAAACAGAAAAAGGGAATTTTAACATTTGGCCTTCATCGTTCTCGCCATTTTCAACTGTCAAACCTCTTTTTTTTTTTTTTTTTGCTTTTAGAAAAGCATAAGTGTTTTTCCCTTGAATGATAGTTGGCGGTCATCGTAATCTCGAGGTTTTTGCACTGACGATGTTTATTTTGTATAATATATAGTGTATATAGAAATATACAGTATATACATTTTCATTACTTCAGATCACTACTACCATCAAAAACACTTCAAACATATAATTAATTAGAAAATGCATTAAAATATTTATATTTATAGGAAGTGCTTAGCTAGTAAAGCTTATGCCAAGAATAAAATCGCTAGTTTACTGCCAAAAATAATACATTTAAAGAAACAGACTCTTCAGATAAATAAATCACTCATTCATCTAAAATCACAGTAAAGGTTGTATTGTAGAGGACGCAAATGGACCAACCAGTGTTCAGTGAATTTCACTGTATATACAGTCTCAATAACTAAACAAGCTCACATTTCAGATATCCTAGATTAAGATTTTTAGCAAATGACATAATCAAGGAGGAAATTTGCTAGATTATGACCATTACTCCCGCTACTGAATTTCCTGTGCTTGGTGATTTAGTATTTCAGCGTTACATGTGCTGCACCGACTCACTTTGAGGTTTGACAGAGTAGTGAGACCAGTCTCACCTGATTTGAATAAATGTGTTTATAATACTGTAGCTGTAGTTTTGCACTTTCTGACATTCTGTTTTAATCCCTTTCATAGAAAACACATATAGTATTTTGTTGTTCATACATTTATTTTTTACTTCTATTAGAGAATCTTTACCAATAATTTCTATCATGTAAGTCGATAGACGCTTTATGCTGCCATTGCTTAGGTGTTGCTATTTTTGTCTAGATATTGAATGTGAAAGTATTTATTAATAAGCACATTTATACGCCAGGGGTAATATGAAGAACTGCGTTTTCCCATTCTGATGTCTTATGGTCATGTATGTGTTGCACGGAGAGAAACTCCAAAAAAGAACATTCCTCTTGCAGTAGTGCACTGTGGTTTGTATTCCAGCGGTTAAGAGCAGCTTCACATTAAGCCAGCCCTCTTCTAACACTAGCAAACACAACCATCTTATTAACTGTTTATACCTTTCACATATTGTATCTTTTACTGTGCATAATGTACACAACTCACTTGCTTACTGTACAGTTAGAAGAGCATCACCCTGTAAATACCCAAGTTCATGTTTCTGTGTTGAATGGTCTCTAATTTATGTAATTGCCGGTCAAAAGGAGAGTGTCTGCTAAACAGACCTGTTGATGTTTTGACGTTTGTATATTTTATGGTGGCTTTTCCTGAATGTGTATCAAAATCATGAGTGGTACTGTGTACAGTTGTTGTATTATTTTGTGAATAAATAGTCTAAATTATTTCTTCTCTTGTTACTTCTGTTTCCTAAATGTTAATAGGATACATCAGATTCAGTGAAGTATACAGTAACATTTGTGGTATTTTGGTACCTAATTGTCATCACAAAAATATATTCAAGATAACTAAAGTCATAAAGATAACTGTTTTTACTCAGTGTGCATATAAATAACAATATGAATTTGAATCTTTGATAATGAGTATTTATAGTTCTTTGCTAAAACACAAAATTGTATTTTTAATCACTGGACTGATATTCAAATAACACAGCGTCATTTGTGTCCGTTAGCGTCGTTCCGCATAATAACCAATCATCTTCAATAACGCCCTTTGAAGCCAATCAGATTTTAGCATCACTCTATGCGTCATCAATCGTGCTTCTGGTTAAAAACAGGTGAAGAGAAACTCATATTTAGACAAAATACAGATAAAATCGCATTTATTGAAGGATTATTATAAAACCTAACGTACTTCAATTTCCCTCACGGACCAAAACCGCAGGCTTGAATGTGTAAGTGGAAAACCAAATATTTAAAAGTAGGCCTAATTTTGAACAAGTCAGGTGACCATTATTATTTATAACTGCACTAGCATGACTAAACTTACAAAAAAAAATTACGTTAATAAATGGTGTATTTTAAATACATACGTCATTATAATGCAATAGACTTTCCAGTTACCAATAAATATACCAATAATATAATTTTAAGTTATACCATTTGAATTAGCCATAGCAGTGAACAAAATGTTACAGTAGTCCAACCTAAATAAATATAATGATAAGTTAAATCACAAAACCTGAACTATTACTAGACACAGTTTGTGTTGTTGTTTTTTTTTGTGTGGTTCATAGATGTTTACATTGTAGCTTTTGTCTATTAGGCTGCATATTTCATATATATAATGATAAGTTAAATCACAAAACCTGAACTATTACTAGACACAGTTTGTGTTGTTGTTTTTTTTGTGTGGTTTCATAGATGTTTACATTGTAGCTTTTGTCTATTAGCTGCATATTTCATATATGACACAATCTTACGCTGTTGCGTATTTTACATCCCCTCGTTCTCATTGTGTTGCAATTAAGCTTTTAGCCTTTATCCTTAATCTAAAGTCCTGAATAATAGCACATGCTTGCTTGATGAGATAATGTGCTTCTTTACATTTGATAGAGTGATATCACTGTCTGTAACAGGCAGTTTCTGTAATCCTTTGAAAGTGCTAATCTCAAACCTTAACTGTTTGTTTATTTATAGCTAGTGCGCAGCTCCTTTGGTGAGTCTTGGATTTGATCAAGTACATAAAGGGATCATTAGAGCACAGCATAATCGAATGATTCTTAATAGCCCGCCTCTCGCATGTATTTCTCGATGTCCAGCGGCTCAGACACTTGCAGCACTGCTTGATCATTGGCGCTTCTCTCTCCTGATTGGAGCTTTCTGATCAGCTCAGCCAATGAGACTCGATCCTTTGGTTTCCACTGACAGCAGGATTTGATAATAGAATATCTAGAGAAGAAATATTATGTAAGTGCATGTTATAGTGGCTATCGAAACGGAATAGATTCTTTGTTGTATATGTATGTTTTTAGTCTTATTATGGTATAGGCCATCTTGACAAACTTTAAACTGACATTAGAGTTCCCTGAGTGGCACTTCAAATTTGATGTTATTTTGTTTACATAATTGTGTTTCTTTATAGCGTTTGTTATCAGTTATGTACATTAGGGTGGTTATGTTACATCTTGTGTTGTTAAAATAAATGTTTAGCTATTTCATTATTTTATTGGCACATGCAACATTGATGATGTTTTGTATTTGTGTGTATGACATAGTGCATCAGGATTATTAGAGTTAACTGCAACAAAATAAATTTAAAGTGCATGTTTTTTAGATAAAGATGTTTACTGAATATGTGTGGGTAAATAAACGTACAGTGTATTACAGCAGTTGGGTGGTCTCTTTAGTGTGTTCACTCTCTGTAAATGCTGCAGAAGTTCGCTGGCCATGATGTTGGGAAAGGGCGGCTCTCCTGAGATTAAAAACAATGGGATAAAGAGCTTTAAACAACTTCATAATTTGATCATTTTTTCCATGTAAATGGAACCTTGCAGCTGTAGCTGTACTGGACACTTTTATAATAGTGGATGACAGAAACACTCACCTAATGTCACCATCTCATACAGCAAAATGCCAAAGGACCATCTATGGAGGATTAAACAGAAATGGACACAATGTCAAGATCAAAGGTGACAAAAACATTAACTGAAAATACAAATAATTATCACAAACTCACATGTCGCTGCTTTGCTGGAGAGGTTGCCGTGCTAATGCTTCTGGAGCTTGCCATTTTCTCATTTCTATATCTTCTACATCCATAGAGGCTGCACTCATTTTTCTGTGATATGCCGGACCCAAATCCCACAGCTTGACCGACAGATCCCGACCAACCAAGACGCTTCGAGCCTTGACATGGCCATGGATGTAGTTCTTACTATGCAGATACTCCTGTGATTTCAGAACAGGTTGTGTTAGAATGCGAACTTGATCTTGTGACAAAGTATTTATTGTATATTGTAAATCATAAATGCTTTGGTATAAGTGCTCATGATTGGTCATGATTAATGCATGCCAGAGTCAAACAAAGTAAAAGGCTCTGTGATTTATGTAGTTGCCAGTATGTGCATGCCTGATGTGTCTTATAAATCTCTCAATCATTCATAAATATTTGATTATACATTGTTGCCAGGCTTTTGTCTGTCAATGTGATTGTATATATCTTGCAAGCTGATTTGTTATCTAACCAGAGCAGATGCAATCTGAGCGCCCATGGTAAAGATTTGTCTTTCAGTCACGTCACACGGTGCCTCCTGACCTGTGTGGTCCTGTGAAAGAGATTTACAGCCAGTCAAAACAAAGGTGAGATATATAGTAGTTTGACTTTTAATCAATCCATTGCAAATGAGATCATCAGGAATGACACAACCTCTGTGTTGTCCACTCTTAGGTGACCTCAGCAGTGCAAATAACTGATCAATGTGAGAGTTTAATGTCAATATTGCACAGTAATTGCAAGTCGTGTCATATTTATCTAGAAGAATTGGAGTTTTGAGACTTTTAGTTCATGTTTATTCTTGTGATGGCAAAGCTGAATTTTCAGCATCATTACTCCAGTCTTCAGTGTCACATGATCCTTCAGAAATCATTCTAATATGCTGATTTTCTGATCAAGAAACAATTCTTGCTCTTTTGTACAAAAAAATTTGAAGTGATGTAAACTTAAAACGGGGAAAATCCCTTTTTTCATGTCCCGCTCCCATAAGGAAATATGTTAACACGGGAATTAAACCTGAGTTCATCAAGCCAAGCTAGTTTTATCATTGTCCCCTGCAAGAGTGAAAATGAAGCATCACTCATGTACCTGTCTGCACCTCCACAGGAAGCTCAGCAGGTCACGGTGTTCCAGCTCCTCTACGGCAATCATCAACGGTGTCCGCACAGACACCACCCCCAGCAATTTGGGTAACGATGGATGCGGTCCCAACTCTGAAAGGAAGTGGGCAAACCCCAGAAAGGACTGGCACTCTTTGGCACTGGCTGATTCTGCATGAGGGAAAAAGTAGAAGAAAGTAAGATGTTTTGTCCGCCTGGTTATCTGTCTGTCATTCAATATGACTGTCTGTCTTCTATCTATCTAACTTGCTGGCCACAATGGCGAGGTTTTGTAGCTCATTCTTTAGTTTCGAGAATAAAACATGCAACCTTCTAGTTGCAAACCCTGAACTTTAATAACAAGTGAGGCAGAATTCTACCACAGATTCATAATAAAATACACTGTAAAACCTTCGTTCATCTTCGGAACACAAATTACGATTTTTTTTAAAGAAATCCAAGAGCTTTCTGATTCTGACCCTGCATAGACAGCAATGCAACTGACATGTTCAAGGCTCAGAAAGGTAGTAAGGACATTGTTAAAATAGTCAATGTGACATCAGTGGTTCAAGCGTAATGTTATGAAGCTACTAGAATACTTTTTGTGTGCAAAGAAGACAAAAATAATGACTTTATTCAACAATTTCCTCTCCTCTGTCTCAGTCTTCGTCGCGTGTTCACGACAGTACCACGACATGTTCCGAAGATGAACAAAGGTCTTGCAGGTTTGGAACAACATGAAAAACGGCAATGAAATAATTACTACAATTACTAAAACTAAAACTGAAATAAAATAAAGCTAAATAGAAATATTTTAAATAATGTTAAAATGAAACTAAAATTAAAATGAAAACTGAAAATATAAAAAATAATAGCTAACTCGAAATATTAACTAAAATAGTATACTATATATAAATTGTACAATATATTAATATTATTAAAGTCAAATAAAAATAATAAAAAAAATAATAAAATAATGCTTATCCAACAGTACCTTTAAGCACTCGTAAAACGACTGGCTGTCTGTCCATGACAGCTCTGTGCAATGTGACGGTGTTGTCTGCTTTTACTGAGAAGGTGAGAGGAAGTGGAGAGACCAGCTGAAAGAGGTCCGGATGCCTCCCGGTGGTTTGCTGAGGTACTGCAGGGCTTGAATTCTGCATGTCATGGTGAGGTTGGGCTGTCATGGGAATAACCTCATGTTCCAATGGGTTCAGCTCTGCTGGAGCTGTTGTTGCAAAGTAAATTAAAAGATTAAGAGAGAGAAAAAACTGAATCTGTTGTATGTTCTTACAGTATAACTTTTGAGAAAGACCTTTCCATAAACTCTTTGATAATTAATGAACAAGATAGTCTATTAATAAACACTGTGATCATTCATAAAGGGAAACCCTTTAAATAAACATAGCGATAAACATTTCTATCATGCATGAACCGGAAGACCTTTAAATAAACACAACAAACAACAAGCGACTTGAGTATTTAGTGTGTAACAAAGTCAGATGCCGTAGCTACCGTCAATGCCTTGCAGGTGCCGTCTGTTGCTGTTACGGTGTCTCTGTGTGTTATGATGGTGTTGTGTGTCATCTTTTTCATTTCTGTGGTGTCCATAAAGATGTGATGGCTTGTAGGAGCATTTGAGCACAAACAAAATGATCAGCGTGACCAGAAAAGCCAGGAGAAACAGCACCGGAACGACGATCAGTTCGACTTCATAAAAAAGCACCTCTGCAAAGAAGAGGTCATTTTCAAAAATGACCAATATTTAAATCCCATTAACACAATGGGATTAGAAAGCTGAATTCCTTGTGTCACATGTTTGCATGTTTTAGTCACAGATAGAGGGAACTGAGTGTGTCAAGCAGTGAGACATCTGATCACTCTCTCTAATCTCCTCCCACTTCATTTACACCAGTGAAACATGCAGTGCTCATTGTCTGCGGTGGCACTGGTGGAGATGATGAGGTTTTAAAGTTTTAGATCAGTCATGTTCCTCTCTGAAAGATGACCGTGACACAGTGTCTGGCTGTGAGGGCAGACTTATCTCTTTGTCTGTCTTTTCCTTTCCTATCTTGGAAATATGTTTCCCACGTTCAACCTCCTGTCTTGTCTGAGTGATTTTTCATCGTTTTATGTGATTGTTCATCATTTATATATTTATGAATCAGAGAGAAAGGAGTGGTCCAGGTAAAAATATTGGTCATTTTCAAAAGATGTACATTTTCAAAAGTGTGCACATTTTAAATGTCAAACTGAAGAGATCATTATTGTAGAAGAAGTGAATGTTCAAGAATTTGGGGAAAATATCAATACGCATAATAAACTGTTGAATGAATAGTCATAGATGAGAAAAGTGTGTTTCCACATGTATTAAAAGTAGTCTTTTGTGCTCCCTAATGCTGCATTTATTTGATCAAAAATACAATAAAAACGGCAATATTGTATATGATGCTTCAGATATTCTAATATGGTGATTTGGTGCTAAAGAAACATTTTTTTATTATCGATGTTGAAAGCAGTTATGCTGCTCAATTTGTTGGTAGAAATATTTTTTCAGGATTCTTTGATGAATGTAAAATTAGCATTTTTTGAAATAGAAATCTACAGCATTATTATACATTTCTTTACTGTCACTTTAGCTCAATTTAATGCATCCTTTGTAAATAAAAAAATAATAATTTCTTATTGAATATTAAAAATATTTTTAACTTTTGAATGGTGTATAGAGAGAGACTAAATAAATTGAACATAACCCACTACTTACCACAAAGAGTGCCTGCTACACATAGATTTGTTGCGTTAGCTGTATTAGACATACTGTAAAAGGAAAAACATATATATTACCACCATTAATGAGATATGGCAAAGCACCAACTTCAAAACACTACATATAAACTGATATCCAGTAATTCAAGTGCAATGCTATTCACATGCATCAGCTTATGTGTTTTATGGGTGTATATAACATCTCTGGCATAATCTTGCAGTGCATGTGTGCAGTTTGGCAGCTCTCCTTGAAAGACATCAAACCAGACTTTAAATATTTGACATTGATTACCCATGTAGTTTGCTGTATGTGTTTTGCAGAGAATATTTGTTATACTTTGTTAGTGTTTATGTACACTACCAGTCAAAAGTGTTTGAAGAGTAAGATTTAAAAAACATTTTTTTAAAGAATTCTCTTCTGCACACCAAGCCTGCATTTATTTGATCCAAAATACAGCAGAGCAGAAGAGAATTCTTTAAAAAAAACTTTAAAAATCTTACTGTTCTTTTGACTGGTATTTTATTGTAAATGATTTGTACGTTTCACAGTACTTTTAAGTATCAATCATAAAGCTAGATTTGCTTTGTTTTGATTGTCTCTGACATTTTTATTCAGCAATGAAATATGTAAGCAATTGTCTTGTAAAACAAGACAACACCGTCACATTGCACAAAAGTCCCATCCTATTTGATGGCAGCTAAATATTTGTTATAATAACATCATGACAATGATGGAGCTTTTTGCCTCTATATAAAACACTGGCATGAAAAGAAAATATGATCTACACTCGTAGTCAGACATTGACGTTTGTGATCAATGGTTTAAAAATAACTTCAAATTTATCAAGATTATAAAGAACATCAATGCACGTACAGTAAAAGAAAACATTGTGACAACATCACGCCTTGAACTCTCCCACTACTGATCATCCTTTTTCAGCACATTCTTTCTGTTTGACTTTGACATCTTAAGTTTGTGTATGAGACTACCAGACATTCACTCAACCGGTTTCTCTGCATTTCTGTCTTCACATTAAAAACACACCACAAACTTCACCACACGCAGGAGTCAATGTGAGCTCAGTATAATGTAAATACCAACTTCTTGATTTATCAAATTTTGATTTAACTAGAATTTAGCCAGTGAAAATGTGCCCATCAAGTTTCAGGTTTTAATGTTGTTTATTTATATATAAATAATAATTAAATATATCTATATATGCTGTTTATATATACATATATACACATATATATATGTGTGTGTGTGTGTGTATGTATATATATATATATATATATATATATACACACAAACACACACACACACACAGCAGTATAATGTAAAATAATCTGTGCATATAAATGTATATGGTTAGCATGTTAATGAACTTACATGTCATCTTCTCTGTGTGTGAAGAATGATGGAACTGTTTCTCATTTTCCAAACTTGGTCATCTTCTTTTGTCAGAGGCTGTTTTGTTTCTATTCGCTGTTTATAAAACTGGTGTTTTTGCTGTATTTTATTCTCAAAGTATCAACTTCTTGGTCCCATCTCTTCGTATTCTACAAGTGCTCTTTGTTTTTGCTGTCTGTCATCTACCTGCATTCTTGCTGCCACACCCACATCCTACAGCTGTTTCTTTAAGCTCCGCCTTCACCTGAGTTTCTGCCATGCATCACTGTACCACAGACAGTTAATGATAAAGACTGGCTCAGTTGTCATATGTTAATATAATAACGTATCATATGTTTGCCATGGAAGGTTTAATAAAATATTTGCATTCAATTCTACCTGTATGTGAATACATCTTAAAGGAATAGTTCACTCAAAACTGAGAATTTGATTCAAATTTACTCAACTTCAGGCCATCCAAGATGAGTTGTTTTTTCATAAGAACAGATTTGGAGAAAATAATCTTCATAGAACTGTTAGCATCTAATTGTTTTGGATAATACGTGCAAGATTGCTTCTTTATCTTTTTATTCTTTATTGCTCACCAAAGGATCCTCTGCAGTGAATGGGTGCCGTCAGAATGAGAGTCCAAACAGCTGATAAAAATATAACAATAATCCACAAGTAATCCACACGTCTTGTGAAGCAAAAAAACGGCATGTTTTTAGAAACAAATCCAAAGTGTTTTAACTTTAAATAGTCACTTCAGCCCAACAATTCCTCCAGTGAAAAAGTTTATCCCCTGTTGTCCTCTCACTTCAAAATCCACCAACATATATTTTTAGAACCATTTTAGCTTGTAAATGGTGCTTGATCTGTGCATATTTCTCTCCTGATTCAGACAAAATGACTTTTTCATTGGAGGAAGCAATATTATGGATAAAGGACACGTAATTTCATTAAATACGTCTTAATGATGGATTTGTTTCTTACAAAAATGCAACTTTTGACTTCACAAGATGTTAATTGATGGACTGGATGGACTAACCTGTGGATTATTGTGATGTTTTTATCAGCTGTTTGGACTCTCATTCTGACGGCACCCATTCACTGTAGAGGCTCTATTGGTGAGCAAGTGATGTAATGCTAAAATTCTGCTTATCCTAGGTTTTTTTTTTTTCACTGTTATCCAGAATGTGTTTATATAATGCTAAAACTGTCTCCGTGTGTCATTAAGTGTATTGTTTAACATTCTGTTGGTCATGAAAAGGGCGAATCAGAGATGACACTGGCCAATTTGGTCCTCCCTGTGCTGCCCTCATCATGTTTCATGGAGGACGGGGAGTTCCCTCGGCCGCTCAAACCCTCACTGTGCCCCTTTCCAAATGAACAGGTGATCAAAGTCTTAGTTTGTTGCCAGGGGCGACAGGATTGGCCACTATTAAACAAACCGGCCCCACTCATGAAGGGCCAGATGGGTTTAGTTTGGCATCTACACTCTCTTTGTAACTCTCACACACATGCATAAACACATGTATGTGTCCCAGGCACAGGCACGTCCACATAAACGGACACACACGGCTTAGTCAGGCAACTGGACTGCTGTGTTGCACCACATGAAAAGGTGTGTGAGAGAGAGATGGCTGTGCATGCGTAAAGCCAGGAAAGAGAGCAAGAGAACTTGCATGTGCCCTCTCTCCCTCAGTCCGTGCCACCCCAGGGTGAGAATGCTAAGACAGACAGGCGGTTTATTTTTGGGTCAGTGACAGTGTGTCAATGGCCGCAGATGCGTCGCAAAGGAAGGCTCTGAGATACCAGCAGACCGTGGTCAGTCCCTGTCTCTCTCCTGCTCTCTCTCTATCTCCCTCGCCCTTTCTTCTGCTCTTTCTTCTGTCTGGTTACTCTTTAGTCTGTTGTGAATTGCTTTTCTTCTGTCGTTTGAAATCATATGGGCTGAAAGATGTTGCACAAGGAAGGCTCTGAGATACCAGCAGACCGTGGTCAGTCCCTGTCTCTCTCCTGCTCTCTCTCTATCTCCCTCGCCCTTTCTTCTGCTCTTTCTTCTGTCTGGTTACTCTTTAGTCTGTTGTGAATTGCTTTTCTTCTGTCGTTTGAAATCATATGGGCTGAAAGATGTTGCACAATCTTTGCATGATGTGTATATTTGTACCGACTGAGTCACCGTGTTGAGCGCTGGGCTGCAGAACTCACGGGAAAGTGCAACAGGAGTTAGTCATTTTCCTCCTGTCATTTTTTCTCCCTTTTACTCCATCTCTCATTTACGTATAGGCTCCTGAAGAGGTCTGTACTATTATTTTAGTTTATTTGTATAAGTTTGCAGTGCAACTTTTTTAAGAGAAAAGGCCCAGTCCGTACTGACTCTAATTAAAAATGAGTGATTCTTCAATTAGAATGGCTGTTCAAAAAAATGTGTTCATTCATAATCAAGCAGAGATTAATAATCATTTAATAAATATATTTAAAGTCTTTTTAAATCGCCTTTTCTTAATTTCTGTTTTGAGCTTGACTTTTAAATACTGTGCAAATAAGGGAAAGTGTATTTTGCACTTTTTCTAACAACTTTTTAAAAAAGTTGACAAACTAAAGTTAGTTATACAGTATAATACACATAGAAAACTCATTTTCTAACATTCAAAATCAAAAGACTAACTGAAGAATCAACCAAATTTCATACACTACTGTTCAAAAGTTTGGGGTCGGTATAATTTTTTAGGGTTTTTGAAGGAAGTCCCTTTTGCTCAACAAAACAGTAATATTGTGAAATGTTATTACGATCTTTACGTCCCTTGAGCTCCAGAACATCTGCTGTGATTGCTGCTTTAACTGAAGGGGAGAAGAATGAGGTTGAACCATTGAGTGTTTGAAATAGCGATGATACATCTTGGTTAGAGTATACTATAAACAATGTAGTATTGCTTTCTTATGTCATCAGCTGAGGTCATCTTTTGCCAGTCTTGTCACTGTGATTTATAGAACAGTATGTAACATTGATTGAACAAGAGAAAACGTGTAAATGTTTGATCAATAAGCACATTTTGGGTTATGGGTCACCTACAGAATACCTCAATCTTCCAGTGATTTGCCGCAAGAAAACAACTAAAAGACATTTAGAAATTCATTTTTGTTTGATGTCTTGATTTGTAGGAGTTCAGCTTTATGACAATGAGCAGATATTCCATGCAGCGATAACCAGTGGCATTGTAGAGTTTTATGAGTCATGTGATATAGTTGGATACTAGAAATGGCTACTGGCAACCAACAACTGGCAAACATTAAAAACTTGGCAACCTCAAGCTGTTTCTTAACAATTTTTGTTGCAAACAGGGCTTTGGCTTTAGCTGTTGTACTTTACAGTGGTTTAGTTATTTTAGAGTTTTTGTGATATTATTGGTTGCATTTTTGATAATTCACTGTTATGTTGTCAACCTGAATCTCGACAAAAAAAAAAAGTCAAAAAATGAATTTGTCTCATATTTAAGTTTTAGTAATTCCGTTATGTGCTTTATAGTTTTTATTGTATTTAGCTTTAATTCTATTTTTATTTCGGTTTTATTTTAGTCATTTCAGTTCTTCACATTAAAATTATTCATTTCAGTTAGTTGCCAATGCAAAATTTCTAATTAAGATTTTATTTTATTTCAGTTTTTTTTTTCAGTTACCAAAAAATTATTTTTAATAGTTATAGATTTAGTTAACACTAACAACACTGTGCGATTCACCTATGAGGTCAGTCATTTTATTTATTTATTTTATTTTTATATTTTTTTTTACTTTACTTCTACTTTGTACGAAGTGTACATTTAGCAAAGTTACCAAATGAAAGAGCCTCGACAGAAACGCCAGGCATATTGGGATATGTTGACAAGTGTGGTCATCCCAGCATGGTAAGAACATCTATTTTAGAAGCCCTTCAACAGAATTACATATGACTTTGCATAACATCACATGACAACACCATGACAATTGCCTCGATAGCCTTCCCATACAGCCATCAGCATGACCTAAAGCACAGCAGCATACCATCAAAAACTCTTTCCAACACGCTTTAGCTTGAGCACATTAGCATTTTCTGATCAGAATTACTTATTTGTAGATGTGCTCTTAGTATTTTTTTATATTAAAATGACAACATTTTTGGTTGTGCTCAACGTACATGCATGTATGAACTGCACACTTTGCCTCGGCGCCACATTTGTTGTTAGCTGTCTAGTGCTAGTTAGCATGACAGTGTCACCTGATTATAGGTTTCCAACTTTCCTTGGGAGTCCTTGAAAGACAGATGAACAAATTGGAAGATAGAAAGATCCACACAGAGGTGTGTGGGGAAGCGTGGCTGTGAACAGTGGGTCACACCGAAGCTATTATTAGCCTAGCGGCTAGTATTACAGGCCCTGGGTAGAAAGGGGGTAGTTCCAATCTATGGCGGACGGAGGGGGTCTGCGGGGGGTGTAGAAGACCCTAGGTGTAGGAGCAGACTGGTACGATATGAGAAGAGAGGAGGGGGTGATATATGGAGAAAGCAAGGGATTACATGTACTGTGGGAACGGGTGAAAGTAACTGGATAGACGCATGGAATGAGAGTGAGATGTGTTATGAGGAAGAGAGCTACATGATAAACCTGTCATCTACATGGGCCCATTCCAAAGGTGAAAGTGAGCGCCTAAATGCAATAAAACTGCAAATAGTAACACATATAGATATACGTTTAATATTCGCTGTAAAATAATAGGCCTAAGCCAAAGAAAAATGGTTTTAAGTAAGATAAAAATATACATTTATAGCTGTGTATACCATAATAGTTTATACTGCAATTATAAAGTTTGTAATACATACTGCATTAATTTAATCAAATATGCAGTAAAACAGTACTATTGTAAAGTGATATTAGAATTTTTTGTTTTTTATTTTAATATTAAATTTTTCTCTTTTAATATGCTATACTCAATATTTTGTACTCAAGAAACATTTCTCATAGTGTGTTTCTATGCAAAACTGAGATTATTATCAACGTTAAAACACTGTAAAAATGATTGTGATTTTAACAGTAAAAGACTGTAAAAATGCTACAGTAAAAACCTGTTAACTGGTTAACAGTAAGTTTCCATACTATATTCGGTGAATAAATGTAATTACATTTAATGTAATTTTACAGTAAAATACTGTTAAAAAATACGGTTTTTGGAAGTGAAAAAGAAAAAGTCATTGTATAATTTATAGTGAAAAACTGTAAATTGAACCTTCTATATATAAGTATTGCCCTCCTCAGCTCGTAGAAATGCTGTTTGTGATGAGCTTTGGTTCATCATGTGACTTTCTCATCACCACCAGTTTTTGGTCCAAAACGAATATTAACACTTCATTATGTTGGTTTATTAACATTACGTCAGTTAATGAAATACGGTATTTTATTGTGAATTTAAGTTAAGTCTGTAAAACCTAAAATGTTGCTACCATATTTTTTACGGTGAAGTTCTGGCAACCACAGCTGCTGGTATTTTACCATAAATGTCACCGATTTTTTTTTTTTATTACAGTGAACAGTTGTGCTGCTTAATATTTTTTAGGAAACCATGATGCGGGGATTCTTTGATGAACAAAAAGACCAGCAGTTATTTGAAATAGATTATTTTTTGTAAAAATGTAAAAGTATTTTTTTGAAATTGATTTTTTGTAACAATGTAACATTTTTGACAGTTTAATGCAAAACAAATTCATGAGGTTATTTGTTTGTTTAATTTTCTTTTTAATTTTTATGTTTTAATGTGTTGCCCATATAATATTTACAAAGTGATACAATAATAATGGTTCATCATAAAAAGACAATAACGTTAGAACTGCTGAAATTTTGCCCCGAAAATTTCCCATTTCCCAGCATCTGTAAGTCCATAAGTCAATATTTCAACAAGTTGTAGTTGATCACTCTGATGCAGTGCATAAAGGTTGTTTCATATTCTTAACAGAAGGTTAAATGCTTGTAAATAAATTAGTCATGCCACTATGGTTATGCTGGCAGACACACAGGGTAGGCTTAAAATCATGTCCCGATCCCATTTACTCTCCCTATCATTAGGAAATCTGACAAATTGTTTATAGAGTAATTCATGAGATTTGCAGATTTAAATGAAACATCTATCTCATTTAATATAAGAAAGAAACGCTTTTTGTTTCAGGTCAAACTACTGGGGGGTGGGTGTGTGTTAGAGAAAGTAAGTGGGGATGAAGACACAGGGAATGTATTTTCCAGATGTCTGGGTCTTATCCGGATGGTTATAAATCTAAATGTAGACTACTGCTCTTCCGCCGGTGGTCTTACTCGAAGCATGTCGAGAAGATTTTCCTCTATTTTTGGACTCCCTCTCCTCTGTCACCTCTCGGGTGAAAATGAGGGCGATGTTTTTACTTTTTTTTTTTTTTTTGGAGACGTTTCTGTAACAATTTATTATGTGAACACACTAGTGAGGAATATTAAAAGTGATATCAAAAGCACTTTTTTTGAATATTTGGTCAAACAGAATGAGTAAAATGCCTTGTATTTTAACATGGTTAATCTGAAGAACAAGTGACAGCAGAAAACAATGACTTCTTGAATGTTAATGAATAATAAAATGTAAAAATAAATTCTAAAATATGATATGACTAATAAAATAAAATGTCAAATATAATAAAATAATAATAGTCATAACAATAATGCTAATAATAATAGTAGTAGGAGTAATAATAATAATAATAATAATAATATACCAAAGGAAAGCATTTATTCTGCTCATTTGGATGAAACAATACTTCAACTTTTATTGACTTTTGACCTCCTGAAATACTGTTGTAATATTCCAAAGTAATGCATCTAGAAAGGTTTTCTGGTATCTTATTGCAACAAATGTGACTATTCAGTATTAGATATTTTCATAAAATATACAAATTGTTTTCAAATGGACTTCGTTCTGACAAATTTGAAAGTATAACAGCAGTTGTCTTGCATATCTGCACAAGATAAGGTGGTGTGTTGTAGTGGGAAATAATCTGACCTGGTAACTGTTATTTTAGTATCATTAAATACTAAATAGTTTTTTATTTATATTGTGAATATGTAACATTTATTAGATTTTTTTTTGTAGTTAACTATTATAATATTTGGTTGTTTATGTTAAGTTGTAATTTCTTTTGTTATTTTAAAAGTTGTTCCATGGGGATTGTACCTGTAAATTGCTTCAGATAAATGTGTTAGCTATTTATCTGATCTCTTGGGTAACAAAAACCTGTGATTTTCTTCTGTGCTCAGCTATATGGAGAGTACAGGGAGCACCCTGGTGGGTCCCAGAGGAGAGAGGCCACTCGCCTTCTGATGGAGAGACAGCGGAAAAAACATGGACATGGACATCACCACCACGGGCACCACCATTACAGTCACCATGGGCGCAGTCAGAGCAGAAGTCGCCACCATGTGGAGCGGGACATAGGCAGCATTCATGACAGACAGGAGGAGGAGCAGGGCCACACGTCCTCCTTCAAGAAACGCCGATCCTACTCCAAGTGCAGAGGTCAACAACAATGAGCCTTGCAAAAGTCGGTAGGAAATAAATGTGAAGTTTGGAGTCTGATAGGGATTGTGATGTTTTCCCAGACTGTGTGGCTCGAGTACAGAAGTTCCTCGTCTCGAAATTGGGAGGAGACTGGATCTTTCTGGTGTTGTTGGGTATTACCATGGCATTAGTTAGCTGGACCATGGACTATGCTAGTGCCAAGAGTCTACAAGGTACTACACTCCCCAGAATACCATCTGCTTGTCCTTTTACTTATTCTTCTGTTGGTTAATTTTGCATATGTTGTATTTAGTTAGTATACAGTGGGTACGGAAAGTATTCAGACCCCCTTAAATTTTTCACTCTTTGTTATATTGCAGCCATTTGCTAAAATCATTTAAGTTAATTTTTTTTCCTCATTAATGTACACACAGCACCCCATATTGACAGAAAAACACAGAATTGTTGACATTTTTGCAGATTTATTATATACATACACATAATATATATATATATATATATATATATATATATATGAGATTATCTGAGATTATCTTTTTGCTTCACCTGCTAGAAGTGAATTGAGAATATGTTTTTTGTTGCTCGTTAGAATATATTTTGCATACTTTCATTAAAAATATAGCTTTGTCCTTATGAAAAAGGGATCATTTAGCTATTTTCTGGCTGTGTTTGAAAGCCGAACTCAGTTCTTTACTGATATTAAATGCTTGGTGAGTTAATTTTGGACCATGCCTCTTTGTATAATCTCATTTTTTTTATCAAGGTGTCTACACACCCTGTGTTTGTCTCTTAAAAGTGCACTTTCTGTATTCTGTGCCACTTGTAGTTAATATACAGTATATCAGCCACATAAAAATAGTATTTTCTTCAACTACTGTAACTTCTGCCTGCGCACGGTTTACTACTCAACAACGCCACCTGCTGGTTCATCTGCTATTCAGCCCATTGATTGCCAACCTGTGGTAATTATGCAGGTTACAGGAAGCTATTCTTTTATTTTATCCTATAAAACTGACACTTTCAAATGATTTGGGTTCAGTACAATGCCACAGATTATAATGTGATTAGTTGTAACTTTATTTACAGACCTTTCACATTCCTTCTTTTTCCAAGCCATTTGATTGTTTTGTCTCTTTTCTTTCCTCCTCTGACTCTTATTTCCCCTCAGGCTCTGGTATTCCAGAGCTGAAAACCATACTCCGAGGTGTTGTGCTGAAGGAGTATTTGACACTCAAGGCATTTATTGCGAAGGTGGTGGGACTCACTGCTGGCCTGGGCAGCGGTATGCCGGTTGGCAAAGAGGTGAGGCACATTTGATTTTGCAGTCTCATGTAACATACACAGGGGCCTCAATTTTCCATTTTGCATGATACAAAATGCACTGTGATTTGGTGAGTACAAGTCCCAGTTAAGGTCACCTAAACTGGCCTCAGCCCCATCTGATGCTAACCTTTAAACTGTGTTGTTTTTATGCATTAGGGTCCCTTTGTTCACATAGCCAGTATCTGTGCAGCTGTGCTAAGCAGGTTTATGTCTTTCTTCTCTGGAGTCTATCAGGTAAGCAGAAGTGCATGGAGATCCTGCAATGCACATTTGGCATCTCCATTCATAAAATGCTGAATGCTCATTTATCATCCAGGAGCAGGACAGCTTTTTTTTATTATTACATATTATTTTTGAGGACAGCACTGATATACCATCCAGGGCATTTATATTACCAAGAATTATTTCCCATCTTCCTCCACCTGTACCCTCAACTGTGTCTGCTTCACTCTTTTTGTCTGCCTCTGTGTCAGTAGAGCCCATACTGTTATACAGACATCCTCACAGTGGGCTGTGCTGTGGGGGTTGGATGCTGTTTTGGAACCCCTCTTGGAGGTAAAGTGTGTGCAGAAATGGCATTTCCCTTGTTTTTTCAATTCTTTCTTGAAAGATAATTTATGTATGTGAAAAGAGTGTGTGTGTGTGTATATATATATATATAGAGAGAGAGAGAGAGAGAGAGAGAGAGACAGAGAGAGAGAGATTTGGGGGTCCATGTATCAAAACATTTGAAAATCCCTCTTCTATTTTGCCTAGTGTTATATGTCCTATTCTTTTGTCTGTTTTCTATGTTTTTCCCACTTCTCATTTCTAAAACTTCTACATACTGCTTGCTTTTGTCTTCTTTGCTGTCTTTCTCTTCTCTACCTCGTGTGCTCCATCACTTCCTGTCCTTCTCCGTGTCTCTCAGCCTATAAGTGGTTTTATGGGGAGTTGGGGGGAAATATCCCACTGCAGTACCTGGTCTGGGTCTTCTATCCCATGGTGCTCATCCTGTTTGCCTCCCTCTTCTGCCACCTGGTCGCTCCTCAGGCCATTGGTGTGTAGCTTCATTGTTTCATTAGCTTCTATAATTTTATTTACTTATTTACTTTTTCTTGAAGAATTATTTCCCATCTTCCTCCACCTGTACCCTCAACTGTGTCTGCTTCACTCTTTTTGTCTGCCTCTGTGTCAGTAGAGCCCATACTGTTATACAGACATCCTCACAGTGGGCTGTGCTGTGGGGGTTGGATGCTGTTTTGGAACCCCTCTTGGAGGTAAAGTGTGTGCAGAAATGGCATTTCCCTTGTTTTTTCAATTCTTTCTTGAAAGGATTTATGTTTGTTTTCCAGTAAAGTGTCTAACGGAAGTTATAAATCTGACAAAAATGTAGTATGTAGTGAGGTTAGAATAAACAGTTGGGGTAAAAAAAATAAATAATAATTATTATTATTATTAAGATGTACACTACAATTGAAAAGTTTGGGAGCAGTTTTTATTTATTTTATTTATTTATTTTAAGAAATTAATACTTTTAGTATGCAAAAATGCATTAAAATCGATTGACTTTGTACTGTAACAATTAAAACTTTAAAAATTTTTAAAAGATTTCGATTTCAAATAATCGTTTTTTATTCTGAATCCTAAGCAGTATGTATGATTATTTGCCAGTAAAGTGTATAAATA
>NW_015659708.1:381836-387891 GCF_001515625.1 Sinocyclocheilus rhinocerous | reverse complement strand
TTTGTTTTAGTTATAAATCTGACAGAAAAAAAAGTTTTCTGAAAAAAAATTGTATAAATAGTATTAATAATAAATAAATAAATAAGTTGCAAAAAATTAAGATATGCACTGCCATACAAAATTTGGAGGCAGATTTTTTGTTGTTGTTGTTGAAAGAAATCAATAATTTTATTCTACAAGGATGCATTAAATTTAATCAATTGAAAGTGACAGTAAAGACTTTTCCTGGGAAGAAATGTATGATGACTTCCACAAAAATATTAAGCAGAACAACAGCATTTCAACATTGATAATTTTGAGAAATGTTACTTGAGCACCAAATCAGCATATTAGAATGATTTCTGAAGGATCATGTGACACAGAAGATTGGAGTAAATTCTGCTTTGCCATCACAGGAATTCTACACATTCTAAAGTATATTAAAATAGTAAACAGTTATTTCACAATTCACAAGTATATTTGACATTTTTATCATCATATTTGATGGATTTAGAAAGTTTGAAATTCCCTTCTGTAGATGACAGTAACCACTCTAAATGTTTCTTTGGTTCATGCAGGTGTTTTATTCAGCATTGAAGTTACATCAACCTATTTTGCTGTGAGAAACTACTGGAGGGGCTACTTTGCTGCCACTTTCAGTGCTTTTATTTTCAGAGTGCTGTCTGTGTTTAATAAGGATGCAGGTGAGATACTAAATCGTATTCGTGAATGAAGGTCTTGGCAGGCTGAGATGTCAGATGACTCATACACTACCATTCATCTGAAATGAGAGAGCTTTTTTTTTTCCATATCTGTTGTTTCAGTTACCATCACTGCTCTCTTCCGCACCAACTTCCGCATGGATTTTCCTTTCGACCTGCAGGAGCTCCCGGCGTTCGCCATTATTGGGTGAGAGCGCGGGGGCGAGAGCGTGCCGTTCGTGGTGAGGGCACAATCCTGAAGCTGTGTGTGTGTGTGTGTGTGTGTGTGTGTGTGTGTGTGCCATACTGTAACACACTCGCAGACCTGAGCACACAGCACTTTAACTTAACCAAAGTGACCAGATGGTGGCAGTATATTTGATTTGTTGGAAGGTCATATTTCACTAACACATTTTGATGGTTATTGTATTTATTATATTGCATAATAATTGTGCTCACATTGATCAGAAACAATTCAGCAAAGAGCACAGCAATCATCTTGTCTTATTATAAAACTGTAAATGTGATTTTTGTATTTGAATCACTGGAATAATGTGATTGTTTTTGTCTTTGATTGCTTTCTCCCCACAGGATCTCTTGTGGGTTCCTGGGAGCTTTCTTCGTTTACCTGAACCGCCAAGTTGTCCTGTTCATGAGAAGACCGAACATTCTCACACGATTCCTTACAAAACAGTAAGAAAAAATGATAACAGACAATATATTACCTTTAGCATTATTATAGGAGTATGCAGTACTCACCCGAGAGTTATTTTGCTGAAATCACAATCTTTAAAATTATCACACAAGCAAATTAATTACAATATGTGTCACATTTTCTTTCTCAGCCGGCTGATTTTCCCTGCTGTTGTGACCTTAGTGGTTACGACACTGACATTCCCTCCAGGCTTTGGGCAGTTCATGGCTGGAGAGGTCAGATTAGAAATATTTAATAACCGATGCTACAATTTTGTTCATTTTTATAACAAAAAAATTATATCAGCTATTTAGGATCCTCCTCTAATGCAGAGGTTCTCAACCACGGGTCCGGTGCCTACTAGGGGGCCTTAGCAAACTTCCAAAAGGGGCCCCAGGATGATTTTAAATAAGACAAAAAAAGCATACAAATAAGCTAAAACTACTAAAAATCAAGATATTTCTTATTTTAGTTTTTTGTCTTTGAAGAACCAGGATTCTGGAAACCGTGAATATGTAAGGAAGACTTATTTTAAAATTATGATTTATAAACCTGGTCCAAAAAATTTATTATATAGAATACTGTATATTATATATCAATAAATATTTGTTTCTAATTATGCCAAGCTCTAATATTTTATCAGGTATAAATTGCGAGTAAAAATACTTTTATAAATCCTCATCTTTAATGCGTATCCAGTAAATCAACAACAACTGGAAAGGTCATGGAAATGTTTTTGATTTAGAAGTGTAGGAACCTGGAAGAACATTCAACTCATAAAACTTCTGCAATCTTGAAACTAGGAGTGTTCACTAAGTTTTAAAGACAAAACGTTGTCGTCACAGCAGATATTTTTGTGTAGAATGGTGGGAATTTGAGTCACAACGGTTGAGAACCACTGCTTTAATGTTTATGGTCTGTCAGACAATCTTAAAAATAATGGTTGAATTTTTTAAAATATTTCATTTGGTTGGGTTTAAATGTGAAGTTGACTGTGTTATTCCGCAGCTGATGCCCAGGGAGTGCATCAACTCTCTGTTTGATAACTTCACCTGGACTAAAATATGGGGTTCCTCCCTTCCTCCTGGTCTTGGTCGCTCTGCTGTGTGGTTTCACCCTGATGTCAGCATCTTTGTCATTCTTATTCTCTTCTTTATCATGAAGGTTGGTCCATTCCAATCTCTTGTTCACATTGTCCTCCATCAATTAAGTAATTTTCACATTAAAACACTAAGAAAGTACAATGCACTGACATTGGCTTTAGTTATCAAGTCATATTTGTCTAGATGGCTTCAATAAAACCTGCTTGTTCCACAGTCATTCTCTCTCTCCATCTGTCATGTTTGAAGCTGCTGAAGCAGTGGTTTGTCTTTTGAGTTAGTTTCGTACATGTTGTGCTGACAGCGGTCTTTGAGATTTTAGAATTAAGGCAATCGTGTGAAAACATTATTATTCATCTCACAGTTCTGGATGTCTGCAGTTTCCACCACGATGCCCATCCCGTCTGGAGCTTTCATGCCTGTCTTTGTATTGGGTAGGTCACCGGTATTATTCTCATTTGTTTAAGGATCCCTTTAACATACAGTGGGATCCAAAAGAAACCATGTTGTCATGCTGGGATTTGAGATCTATTTAAAATTTATACAATTTATAAAAATAATTTATTTATTTTAAGATTTTGAACAAATAAATGTTTTCAAAGAAATGAGTGTTATGACAAAAAATAATATAAATATTTTATTATAAATAAATATAAATATTTATGTTTTTGCACAATTTCAGGACACTAATCAGATAAGTACTTCTTTGCTAAAAGAAATTTCATTTAACTAAATTTTTTTATTTATTGTAATTAGAAAAAATGCAATCATTTTCAGTAGTAGTCTCAGACTTTTGGATCTCACTCTAAATATTTAAATTCACTTTGACTTACAGAAATTAGCGACGCACATAAAATGTTTTATTTTATTTCATTTTATTTCATTTTATTATTTTATTTTGTTTTATTTTATATTATTTTATTTTACTTTATGCAATAATATTCACCAGCTAAATATGCAAATTCACTTATTAGACTTACATAAGTTAGCCAGGCACTTTTTATTTTATTTTTATTATGCAATAATTTTCGCTAGCTGTTCCAGACTTTCGGATCTCAGGGTAAATATGTAACTGCACTTATTACACTCATAGAAATTTTTTTTTTACTTTCATAGAAACACATTTAATTGAATTTATTTATTTATTTATTTATTTTTTTTCAAAATATGTTTGAATATCCATTGCAATGTCTTACAGGGGCCGCATTCGGTCGCTTAGTGGGTGAGGTCATGGCTACTCTCTTTCCTCACGGTATCCTGTTTGATGGAATACTGTACCGCATCATCCCTGGAGGGTACGCTGTCATTGGTCAGTCATCCTTTCCTCCTCTTCCGATCCACCACTCTTACCTAATGTGTGCTCATACTGTGCTTATGATGTCACTTCCTGTTCCTATCCTTTCTTCTCTTAATCTCTGATCTTCCGCTGCATGTGTCCATACTCTCTCCGTTCATTATGTCACTCCTGTCATGACCCTGTCTTACAGCATTCCATCTTTCCGTCCTGTTATTCTATTGGTCTATCCCTTTCCCTTAAGGTGCGGCGGCGCTGACGGGGGCCGTCACTCACACCGTTTCCACCGCGGTGATCTGCTTCGAGCTGACCGGTCAGATCTCTCACATCCTTCCCATGATGGTCGCCGTCATCCTGGCCAACATGGTAGCGCAGGGTCTGCAACCGTCGCTGTACGACTCCATCATCCAGGTCAAGAAGCTGCCCTATCTCCCCGAGCTGGGCTTCGGCCACATAAGGTGCGCAGACATCACAAACGCCAGCGCCGTGGCTCCACGTATGTGACAAAGCAGCTTGGCTCACAGCGCAGCTAGGTTCCCTCACCCTCGCATGCTGAAAGCACCTCAAAGTCCTTGTGATTCATTAGCAGCGGGAGCTATTGGTAAATACACTTGTCAACGAGGGGCGGCAACATGAAGCTTTGGCACCCTTCCAGCTAACACTGAGCCGACCCACACACATTAGATTTGAGCTATTCATTACCTCTTCATCAAGGATGCGCTCTGCGTCTTAATCTACCCTTTTGTGGTCTGAAGTAGTGGTTCTTCCTCCGGGCCCTGGTGTTTACATTGGACATCAAGTGGTGACCAAACCTGCTACCAAAATTAGCCAGATTAGACCCCTCTTTACATGTCCTTCAGGGGTTTGTCAATATGCTTAAAGACAAACCATGTGGAAATTCCTCAGACAACATCATTGCTGAGCATTTTCTCCTTAAAACTGCAGTGTACCAAAGACGGTCTCAAAAATGTGGTTTGAAACAGCCCGTTTCCTACAGTCCCAAAACATGTTACCAATCCTGTCAACTTGCATGGCTGGAGCTTTTCATATTATTAGCTGTCTAAAATGGCAAATAAACCCGTGTTTTGTGTAACATTAGCAACATTAGCTGTTTGATAACATAGTCAAGCCAAAAGCTAATGATATCAATTACCATTATCTAGAGCAATACATAAAATGCATTACCTAAACTTAGCATTAGAACGTAGAACTAAAATTAGCATGCAGAAAATATAAAAAGAAAATCTAATTCAAAATGTTAACAAAAACTATAATACTATCTTAATGATACTAAAATAACACTGGTACAGTATGAAAAAATTATGTTCTTTGTGAGGTTTGCTAAAGATTATTACTGGGCCTAATATGGTATGTGTCATTATGTTAGCCATATTACCAAAGCAGCCAATAAGTTTGATGAAATGTGCCATTTTCTGCTTCCTTTTAAAAGCATATTTATTTTACTGTTTTAACTATGCACGTTTATATATAGTAAGTGCATTTTATTATTTGGATTAAGAATTGTACTTCTCTTGTGCAATTAGAATAGACCAGAGACCACCGGTCTAGAGTTATTAACCTTTTTAAGCTCTGTCAACCAGCCTTTAGCCTGTGGCATTACCGCACAGTTTCTGTTTTCCTGCAGCCAGTATAATATCTTCGTGGAGGACATCATGGTGAGGAAAGTGAAGTTTTTATGTTCCCACTCTACATACAGAGAAGTACTGCATTTGCTGGACTCGACCTCTTTAAAAACCTTCCCGCTGGTCGACTCAAAAGGTAATGTCACACAGACTGTCTCTAGACAATTTCCCATTATGACGTTTTTCTAGCTGCATGCAGTCTACCAAGGTGAGCTATATCTATTTTTATTTTGTTTCACTCAAACAATCAAAAGCTCTGTTTAAAAACCTAACAAGCTATCAACCTCATGTCATTTGCTTAGCAACATGAAGTTGCTTCTTTGTAGAATTTCAAATCAGTCCGGTCCTGTATAAGGCCCATCTCTACAGTACAGGTTTTGGAACAGAGCCCTAATGTCAGAAAGCATTTTTATACTCATATGTAACCAGTGTTGGGGAAAGTTACTTTTAAAAGTAATGCATTACAATATTGCGTTACTTCCTAAAAAAGTAACTAATTACATTACTTAGTTACTTTTTATGGAAAGTAATGCGTTACGTTACTTTCGCGTTACTTTTTAAATATGAGCAGGGCTTGATTCTTTTTAATATAAGAAATTCTATTTATAGCAAATGTAAAAGCCCTTTCACACCAAAAAGTGTAA
>NW_015659708.1:368025-381700 GCF_001515625.1 Sinocyclocheilus rhinocerous | reverse complement strand
GCAATTTCAACACACTTCAGCAACAAAAAAAAAAGACAAATTTTTTGACAGTCATTTTTGCTTATTAGTATGGTTGTACTGGATCATCAAAGGTCAGCAGCAAAGATATTGGTTAATAAAATGGGATTAGATACATTTGTGTTATTTAACATATTTAATTATTGCAGGTTTGCGTCATATTCTGAGTTTTAATTCATTTTGATGAATACTAAATCTGTTTTTTGTGAGTGGGATGAATTAATGCACATTCACATTTAGTCTAGAACTACATCATGTTCACACAGCGCACACAACTCCTCTGCACTTCTGATTTCTCCCAATATGGGAGACTTGTCAGTCAATAAATGGGAAAACAAAGTAACTGGCGTTACTTTTTTGAAACAGTAACTCAGATATTTTCTTGTAAATTAAAAAGTAATGCGTTACTTTACTAGTTACTTGAAAAAAGTAATCTGATTACATAACTCGCGTTACTTGTAATGCGTTACCCCCAACACTGTATGTAACTGGCTTCTGAACTCACTTCACCTTCAACAGAATCTATGATTCTATTGGGCAGCATTGAGAGGTCTGAGCTTCTCGCCCTCTGTGATTGGTGGCTGTCAGCAGAAAGGCGGATCCTAACACAAGGACAGAACTCACAAGGTCAAGTGCCTTGTGCCAGAATCAGCTGGGAATCCTTTGCCTTTGTTGATGAGGAAGAAGAGGAGGAGAATGAAGATGATAATATCTATCTATCTATCTATCTATCTGTCTGTCTGTCTGTCTGTCTGTCTATCTAGCTATCATCTATCATCTATCTATCTATCGTTCGTTTGTTCTCTGTATTGTTCTATCTATCTATCTATCTATCTATATATATATATATATATATATATATATATCATGTTCTATCTGTCATTTTATTTTTGTTTCTATCGTTCTTTTGCTATCATTCCTTTCTATGATTCCCATCCATCCATCCACCCATCAAAACACAACGGGAAACGGCTTTGCTCAGAAAATATAATGTAATAAATAATAATAAAAAAAATTACATAATAATAATAATAATGAGTTAAAAAATTATTTTTCCTGAAATTTTGCTTTTGTATGCCTTTTCAAAATGACAGTTTGTACTTACTGTTCTCTGTGAATGTTTAGACGATACCAGTTCAAGAGGAAAGAAACGGTCCTGCGCCTCCACCCAAACCTTCAGAACCATCCACCAATCACACGTCTCCCGGTGAGAAACTCTCCAGCAAACATAACCGAGCCATCCTCTTTAGAAACCTTAATAAACCTCAGGCAAGCACTTCTATTGAACAAGCATCTTGAGGCGATATAAGTGATACTCATCCTCTAATCCGCCTTCCGTCTTTTCCATTTTTTCTTCTCTCTCTCCTCCTCTTCTTGCCTAGATAAGGGTCCTTCTCCATCTTTCAGGAGAATTTTACGTAACTTCTTTCCATCCTCTTCAGAACGACACACAGAAGGTCAGCCACAGGTACATTGTTTGTGTCTATAAGTCCCTTTTGAAAACCTGTGTGTGTCTGTTCCATCAAGTGAATTTGATTGCACTAAATGAATTCCTCTCAGCATGTATGAAATAAGTAAGGTCGATAAAATGAGAAGAGCCAATTTATTGCTAATGGTCTGCATTAATATTCATCAGTGTTTTTCAAGGACATGTGCGGTTAAAGGGAATGAATGGTCTTCCATAGAATGTGTCAATATGCAAATACTCTTGCTAAAATGTTAATGAGTTTGAATACTTGGTTCAAATGCACCACGTCATGTATAATATAATTATTTTGCCTTTTTTTCACCCTAGGAGCCTTATCCTCCACCTTTAACTGACACAATGACACCAGAACAGGTATTACCAATACTATAAGTAATTAGCTTCCGAGTAGATATTAAAGCATGAAAGGAAATTGTATTAATGTAGGTTCTGGATATTGTTAGATGTTTTAATTCTGCAGAAGAGTTGCTCAAATAAAATAAGGCATAGCAGAGTTGAAGCCTTACGTGGTTTTGATTTGGTCACATAGATCAAAACCTGGGAGGAGACAGAGATGGACAAACCTCTGGATATCGATCAAATCAGAATAGATCCCTCCCCCTTCCAGCTGGTTGAGAGAACATCACTACATAAGGTGAGAGACATGCCATATCAAGTCAAGTCATTTGATATGTCTCTTATATAGTGCTTTATACAATACATACAGTGTAATGAACAGGAAAATATAACAGAGTTAATGTTGCAAACTTCATCAGTTATGAAACAAATTCAATTTAATCTATAAAGCAGTTCTACAGAAGATAACAGTGTCATTATTCAGCTCAAGTCAGTTCAGAGTTGATTCAGTTCAGTTCAATAACAGCGTCGATGTTGCAACACTCAATTGAGACAAGTTCAGTTCACCTATTATCAGTTCTAGAGAAGGCAATAGTGATGAATGCATTATATATCTGTACCATATTAGAGTTTTTTTATTTATTTATCAGTATCATCTAATATTGGATTGGATAGATTACATTGTTAAAGGGGTCATGACATGGATTTTTTTATTTTATTTGAATATGTTCCTTGAGGTTTACTTATAATGTTAATAAAAAAAAATTTGCACAAAAAAAAACAAATAAATATAATGTGGAAATGTTTTTATTTTCAACCCTCTCTCTAAAAATGACCTGTTTTTAAGGGTCGTGTTCTTTAAGGCTTCTCAGTAATCGGCCACTGTTATGATTGGCTAATGTCATTGCATAGAAAACAGTATCAACGCCCACTCGCTATTGCATGTGAGTGTTCTGACAACATAATCAAAATAAAACGGTCATTTCCAGACAAACATTATGAATTAATTTACTTTGTGATGCAGCTGCAATCAGATCTAGTACCGCTTCATCTTTTAACAAATGTTTCTTTGTGAACTCTCTATGACACTGTGCCTCGTTTACAAAACAAAATCCTCAGACACGATCCGGGATGCCATTAAAAATAAACTATCCACTTGTTCCTTACGCTGGGAAACTTCTGATATCTGTACAAAGACGCAAACGAGCTGTTTAAACCAAATGCGTCAAAGTGAACATTCTTTCACTCCATGTGTCCTATTGACAGACTCAAGCACATGGACTGTGTCAGAAAGCGAATGCGCATCTGTATACTGTATCCAGTGTAGACAAGATAGAGGCAGTGATTGTAATTTCTGTTCTGCAGAAATTCTATTCTGCATTCAGCGTAATCAAGTGTCAAGCCGTTAAGCGACTGAACGCCAGTGGGCAGGGCCTATGGTGAGAAGATGGCTGTTCGTCAGTGTCTTGCTTTGGAGGTGGTCATATGAAAATGACCCCACCCGGATGACGTCACCTTGCACCTCGGATCCAAAACGAGCTGTTTTCTGAGGGTTATTACATAAATGCTTTTTTTATTGATGATGAGGACATTTTAAGTTATGAAACTTGGAGGATGTATTAAAGGTGCACTAAGCGAATTTTGCCAAACGATGTTGATATTTGAAAGCACCAAAACAAACACACCCATAGGCCAACAGGACCTCGCCCCTATTTTAAAATCTCCGCCCCACACGTACGTATGCAACCCTGGCAACGACGATCGCGGAAACAAGTGAAGAAGACACACAAGCATATTCAAACAAAAGCCAACACGGATAAGTTGTGTGAAACAATGCAAAATCAACATTACTCGCCTATCAAGAAGAAACAACGCAACCTCGGCATCCGATTCCAGGCCTTCCCGCTCCTTGAGTTCTCTCCACTGCTGGAAAGCCGCTCAGATATTTACGCGGGTCCTACCTCTTGCCTGATAGTAACCCTTATTTTTAATGTTTTGTTCCTCTGATATTTTCCTCTTTTCTTATCTGCCATCTTTCTCTATCTATAGTCGATCTGCAAATATCTGTCATGTGCTCTCAAATTGAGCGCTCTCTTCTCCCTATCATTGCTAAACACGCCCCCTTACTGCTGATTGGCTACAAGTGTGTTTTGGGACTCAGTCCGACACTGTGGTCAAAGGCGTTTTTCAGATATTGCTTAGTGCACCTTTAAGCAAACAAAGACTTCTTCTGTGCAAAAGAAATCAATGTAAATTTGGTTTCTCATGTCATGACCCCTTTAAATTACATTGTTAAATGTAATCTAGCAAATCTCAAAATGAATATCTATTTTTCATAATGTACGTTGTTGTGATCCCTAAATTCACTTGTAGATTTAAAACTAATAATTTCAGTTTTAGTATTTATATTTTTTTTATAAAATAGTGTAGATTTTAATTTGTAATATGTTAACGTTAAATTTAATTCATATAATTATTTAATATTTTAAAATAATTATTGGCTTATTGTATCAGCCAAAATTCTAATGATATATTCCTATTTATTAGTGTAAAACTTTTTATCAGCCAAAACTCTTTAACCTAAAATATTGAGATTTTAAGTTAATATTTCAATAATTCAACAACACTTTTGCATGTTCACAGTTCACTGATGTCTGTAAATAGTCACATGGCACACAGGTTAAACAATATTTCAAAATAATATATGAAATAGTATATTTTTAGCAAGTGTTTTATTTACATTATTTTTTAATTTTACAGTTATTTATCTATTTATTTATTTTAATTTTACATTTAATTTAGTAATTATTAGCTTTTTATTAACTCACAGACTTCAGTTTGGAAAACGCTGGCATAAATGGAACAAATATTTTTAATTTAAGCATGGTTACAAAATTATTCTGATGATTATATCTTGATGATTCCCCCCCACCCCAGACTCATACCCTGTTCTCTCTGCTGGGCCTCAGTCATGCCTATGTAACCAATACTGGAAAACTAGTGGGAGTCGTGGCACTGAAAGAGGTAGCTCATCTATCCATCCATCCATCCATCAGTTGTCATGGCTAGTTAATTCTTCTTTTCCAGATTGTCTAACCCTTATTCCTACTTCTGCATCAGCTCCAAAAAGCCATCGAGGGTTCCACGCGCAGTGGTGTACGCTTGCGCCCCCCTCTGGCCAGTTTCCGTGACACAATTCGTAAAGCTTCAAAGCCTCCTCAGGCCTCCTCCCCTCCATCCTCACCCGGCTCCACCACAGCTCCCTCCTCGCCTCTGTCCGCACCCGTGGTCCCTCACGTCCATTCCCCGAGCCCAGCGGCCCCAGTGCAGCAAGAGAAGGAGGAGATGGAGGTGTGGATTGAGGGCGTGAAACGAGAGGTGATCGTGGGTAACAGCAGTAGCACGACGACTGGAAGCAGTAGTGGCAGCAGTAGCGGGACAGGAAGTAGTGACAGTGAGACAAGAAGTCCCGATAGCAGCCCAAACCTACCGCCATCCTCTCCTCCACCCCCCATCCTTCTCTCCACCCTGCAGCCCGTCCCGGAGAACAAGGAGGGTGAAGAAAACGAGGACGAGGAGCCCCTTTAGAACAAGTAAAGTTTGTTTTTCTTTTATTTAAGGTGTGAACAGTGTACTTTTGTTCACTTTTATTTTTATATACCAATTTCATGTTTTTTATTCATGTGCTCATTTCAAAGGTTTCAAAATGTCTGTTCTTTTCCTGAGTCACACTCAGTTTGTTCTCCTGCTTTCTTTTCTGCTTCCTTTTCCTCTATTCTCTTCCTCTTTTTTTCCCCCACTATACATTTCTGTAAATAATTTTCTTTTCCTTTCTTAATTTCTTCCTCTTTTTCTTTTTTCCACTTAAGAGGAAAAGAAAACTGACAGAATTTATAGAGGAAGAAGAAGAAAAATAAGAAGAGAAAGAGTTCTCTTCTTATTTCTCCTCTTCCTCTAGAATTTTCTGTAAATTTTCTTTTCCTCTTTTTTGTTTTTCCTCTTTCTTGTTCTTCTTCCTCCTTACACTTGCCCTGTTTATTTCTCTTTCCTCTAAATATTTCTGTAAATAAATGTAATCTCTTCCACTACCATTTGCTCTTCCTCCTCCTCCTTTTTTCCTTTTCCTCTTAAAAAAAATCTGTAAATAAATATAAAGTGCCCATGGGATTATGCTCAAATAGGTGCTCTTTTTTTCTCCCCAATAACACTTCAAATATTTCTTGTTTTTCAGCGTGTTCCCTTGACATTCAGTAGTTTAATGTAACACTGCTGTGTGACTGCAGTTCTTTTCAGTGGGATTGTAAAAAAAAAAACATAAATGGGGAATCGTCAAACATTTGCTGATTATATTAAAAAATATATTTTATTGGAGCACCAAAACATGAACATTTTCATTACTGACATAAATGATAATGTTAAACCAGGTTTACATGCGGCAGACATTATTTCAGACCTCATAAAAGCACTTGAAGTCTTCATACACCTGGATCATTTCATATGATAAAAAAATCAATTTCCAACAAAGAATATTTGCACTGTTTGTGAAGTAGTTGTCAAAAATATCTTAAGAACAAAACATGGCCAGCAGGTGGCACATTGTGGACCTTTTCAGTATCTGAACTTTCTTTCCACCTGGAAACTATTTTCCTTGTGCCCTTTTCCAGTTCAAATTCAGGGTGTGCGCACTGTCCTTTCTTAATGCAACCCTTTATGTCCTGCCTTCATCTATCCATCATTTTCTGAAATCTCTCTCAGGTGTCTCTCATGTCTTTAAACCAAGGACTCTGCTGTTTATGAACAATCTGTTGGTTCATGTGATCTGCTGTCTTCTTCTTTTAAATGTTCCAGTTAACTTAATGTGATTTTATATCGGTTCAGTCTGTGAGCAATAACTTTATTTGCCTCCATTTTTATTTGTTTGTTTGTTTTTGTCATATTTATTAATTAATTTATTCATTCATCTCTTTCCTTCTTGGCGTGATGAGATATCGACAGAAAAAATGTTTGCTTCTTAATGTAGCTTTGAAACGTTGATTGTTTTTGTCTCATATCTTCCAGGAATTAATAACAATTCAATAAACAGTGATACATTTGGATTAAAAAACTTTTATTGCACATACTTTTTAGATTAGTCAGCGTGTTTAGTAAGTGTTTTTATTATTTTTTGAATCATTGTGTAAAATAATGAAGTGATTATCTTAATATATCTAAACAATTTACTGATAACTCTCTATAGCCATTGACAAATGAGACAGACCTTCACAATAAGGATTTTATTTACAGCACATTAAAATGCACATGATTTGAATGAGGTTACAGGATGACACCGAATGGAGTTGAAGAAACTGCAAGATCGCTATACCTAGTTTTATTTTATATTCCTCAATAATCAGAACTCCATTTATGATTTCACCGCATTGCCATTCTGCACTAAATGCATCATATTTCACAGAATATGACAGAAATATGACCTTGTGACATCATTGCTGTCAGCTATTAACGTTGCCATCTTTTGGACATTTCACAAAGAGCTCTGACATTGAAGATGCTGAGAGTGTACTTCCCAAAGGACGTGATTTTGAGAGATCATCCACTTCAATCGTCCTCATTTCGCCTGCTCTCGAATTTTGTTCCAAACACAGCCATTAGATCTGTGAAAACGACTCTCATTCGGCAGACGCTAGTCCTACGATGTGTCGAAATATCACAAAGAATGACAACTCGCAGGCCTCGTTAGTATAGAAAAATAAATGTTTCCTCAGCATTGCATAACGGCATTAATCAAAACTTTCAAAATCATCAAAGAATATAAATCGTTGCTAAACCAAATGCCTTCTAACTCTAAATTAGTGTTAATGTTGCCACATCCAAAACGTTTTTCTCTCTCTCTCTCTCTCTTTTGGAGCGTATATAATTTTCGACACAGGTTTGAGATGTGCACGCTAGTAGTCGAGGGCACTTCTTTCTGCAGCGGGTATTTCAATTACAGCTTATTAAATAATTAGTGGAAAGCCTGCAAGCATTAACCAGAAAAGCACCTTCTTTTCACTTCTTTGCACAGTTGTATGGTCTGTCGTGACAAAAACATACTGTGACCGAACATGTCAACTAGCCCATTACCACATGATTTTACTGAGGGTAAAATGAGAGTTTATCTCTTTGCATTAAGTCAGCTACAGGGAAAGCTATAACATAAATAACATGGGAAATATGCATCACATAAATGGCTCCTACATATTAGTTCACCAAAAAATGGACCCATGAGTTTTCCAGTTTGGTTTCCCGTAGTCTCAGACTCAACGGATTAAAAGTATTCAAAGTTTACTCCTCTTTTTGCATGAGCAGCTTAATGGAACTTCCCAGAATGATGACGATGACTCTTCAGTTTTCCTTTTGTTGTTCAGTGCAAATCAATATTGAGCAGCTCAGCCAGGCAGATAAACACAGACATCGATGTGAAAAAACGTAGAACAGAAGAAAACAAAAACTTGAGGACAGAACCGGGCTGTCGCTAAGAAGATACAATACATTCGTTTATGTCCATAGTAGTGCATAAGTCTTAGTAACAATACAGTTAGGATGTTGAAAAGGGCAGCACTGTTTCCATTTGGGCAGTATTGTGCTTGGATATATTAAGAGCAAAAACATGTTTTCCAGGGTGTGTACGTGTGTGTGCATCAGTGTTTGTGTAAGTGTGTGTGTGTGTGTGCGAATGTGTGGAGGTACATAGGGGACACTTCACGCAAACGGCAAATTCGTAACGTTTTTTCAGAATATACCTTTAAAGACACATACATTCTTACATTCATACTAACATACATACAGTACATACATGTTATATATACATACAAATACATATTGTTTCATTGGCTTTTAGTTTTATTACAAAAATCAATATATATTATTACTATGTGGATACTGTTAATTCAGTCACTTAAATACTCAAAAAAAACAAAAAAAACGCATGCACTTTCTTTTGGTTGTATTGATTTCTCAGTATTGCACTCTTCGTTTTCATTCGCAAGCGGCCTTGGACTCCCGCGCTCCCGCCATAAAACAGCAGCAGCAGCAGCACATGTAATGCATCATCCCAGCTTTGACGCTCTCCCACGTTTAGTCTTTAAATGCGCCTGACGCTCAGAGCGTGTTCTTTCGGCGTTTAATAACGAATAAATCTGTTCCTGATGTGACAGTCCGTACGAGTACACATCTGGGGTAAAAGGGCGTATACAATAGCTTAACTGGTTGATTATTTCACAGACAGTTTTGTTTTTTGAACCTCAGTTGGTTGCCACAATGACAAAAGCCCCATCCTCCACCTCTTCTTCCTTCTCCTCCAGCGATTGGACGACGCAGGATGTGACCTCATAGGTCATGTGCTCAGCCACTGGCTCTGCTGGTGCTTGCCCTGGGCTCATGCCCCTAGGTGGGGTGGAGCCCTCTCTTTGAGGCGGAGGGGTCAGGGCAGGAGTTAAGGATGTCGACTCGGATTCGAGGGTGAGTGTTATGTCATCCTCCTTGAGAAAGAGAAAAAAAATAAAGAAATAGTTTACCGAATTTGCTGAAACATTAACAAACCCTCGGTCCATCCAAAATGTAGAGGAGTTTATTTCTTCATCAAAACTGATTTGGAGAAATGTAGCATTACATCACTTTCTCACCAATGGATCCTCTGCAGTGAATGGGTGCCGTCAGAATGAGTCCAAACAGATGATAAAAACATCACAATAATCCACAAGTAATCCACACGACTCCAGTCCATCAATTCATCTCTTGTGAAACGAAAAGCTGCATGTTTGTAACAAACATATCCATCGTTAAGGTGTTTTAACTTTAAACCGTCATTTTTGGCCTAAATACCAGTCCGTAATCCATAATAATGCTTCTTCCAATGGAAAAAGTCTGTTGTCTTTTCACATGAAAATCCACCAACATTTTTGTTTAGAAATGTTTTGGACTGTTTTTGCTTGTAAACGGTCCTTGATCTGTGCATATTTCTCTCCTGATTCAGACGAGATTACATTTTCAGTGGAGAAAGCAATATTATGGATAATTCGTATATTAGCCTGAAGCAATAGTTTGAAGTTATAAACACAGTTTATCACTTCACAAGACATTCATTGATGGATGTGTGGATGTTTTTTATCAGCTGTTTGTACTCTCATTCTGACGGCACCCATTCACTGCAGAGGATCCATTGGTAAGTGATGTAATGCTAAATTCTTCCAAATTTGTTCTGATGAAGAAACAACCTCATCTGAATCTTGGATGGTCTTAGGGTGAGTACATTTTCACTGAACTGGTGGTGAAGGAAGTGGAAATAAAATATCTCACCTTGGCTTCCTCTTCCTCTTGCTGCTCCGGGATGCATTCGTTCTCTACAACAGATTCCTCGCCGTACACTTCTGCCATTCCCATTTCGGCCATGGTCATGCCCATGTGTCCCATCATCTCCACCTGATGGGGCTCCACCTGAGCTGCCGCCCACAGGTCAGCTAGTCTCGGGTGAGTGGGCGGGCCCAAACTGTGAATAGTGCTGTTGGGCGTGGCTTGTAAGGAGTGGGAGGCGCTGCGCAGTCGATATTCCATAGACTTCAAGAGGAAATGAGGAAAAAGAATTACATAAAACATAACATTTTTTACTGAACATCTTAAATGAGGCAATGAACTGCATTACTAACAAGCATTGCAGTCGATGTAATTTAATTTTTTTAATCAAAATATTTAAAACTATTTTATTTCAATATTTGATTATAAATCTTATGAAAAACATTTTGATTAAATTGATTGCAATAGATTAGTGATTTTAAAAGAAATTTCTTAGGCTGCATTCATTTGATCAAAAATACAGTAAACATTAGAATTTTCATTCTAATATGCAAATTTGTAGCTCAGGAAACATTATTATTATTATTATTCATATTATTATTATTATTTACATATAATTCTATACATTTAAAAATGATTTTAAAGAATTTCTAATCTGGCACTGAATGGTCTACCCTTAGAGACGTAACACCTGAACTCCATCACACCTTTCAGTCATAGTAATTGCTGTTCTAAATACAGCAAGACCACCTACAGTGCCACCCTGTAGACGACACCTGGCTAAAAGAGGTCAAATGGTAGAGCTAAACACAACTCTCTAGTGTTCCTCTGAGCATGTAAACATGGCAGCATGTCAAACTGTGTTTTCTAACCTGTTGATACTGCAGGAGCTGCTGCTGCTGATACTGTTGGAGCTGCTGTAGGTGGTTCTGCTGCTGCAGTGTCAGCTGCTGCTGTGGTAAATAGTGGGTGGAGCCATCATAACCCTCTCCCGAAGCCCCGCCCGCCATGATATAAGAGCCAGCAGTGGGAGAAGCCACGCCCGAGGGCTCGTTGCTGATTGGCTCCCACGCGTCAGAGGAGGAGAGACAGTAAAGGCCTTGAGAGACGTAGGTGTGAGGCCACACTTCTGCAGAGGAATGATGCAACGGGTGGTCTGAAGGACAGACGAAAAACGAAGAAGAGACAAGGTGAAGTGCAGAATTCAAATGCAGATTGGAACCAAAGTGGTTTCTAGAAAAATAACTACATTAGCGTCCACACCAATGAATAATAATGTTCTGTATATTATAAGCGCATGCTGCAGTTATGTCATCTGCCGCTTTAAATGCTCAAGCCCTTTATAGCAGGATGCATTCTGATTGGCTGTCAATGTTTATATCATTCATCAGCTGGAAAAAAGTCGTTCTGAAAGTGATTCCAACGATAGCATTCCTCTGTGTCGTTATCAATATAGTTGTGGTGTGGACTCAGCTATTCTTTTAAATTTAAAAAGATTTTTTAACTATATCTTACAGTTATCGTACTTGGTGTGAATGGACCTTAAATCTGAAAAATTCTAAAATTCCTTTTTATGTTCTACAGTGCATGCATAATTATAAGGCAAGTTGATATTCTGATCATATTTTTTTCCAAGCACATTTGACCAATTCCAAACCACATCAATCTTAATAACTACTATTAATTTTGTATTTAATCATTTTTAAGTGATGAAGGCTGGAAGTGAAAAACTCCTTATATTCAGGTGTGCATAATTATTAGGCAGGTTTTCTTTTACAGATAAAATGATGCAAAAAAGAGGTTTAACTCAGACTGAAAGTCAAAAATTATTAAATGCCCATGAGAAGGATGCAATACTTATGCAATATTAGATTTTGCAAAGTTAAGGCATGACCATGGGACAGCGAAATGCAGAAAAAACAGGTGGAGAAGAAAAGACACATGTTAACTGCAAAAGAATGAAGAATTAAGGGGAAGAATTAGGTGTGAAACCATCAGGAACCTTTTAGTCTCCAGCGCCACCATTTTCCAGAACTGCAACCTACTTGAAGTCTCCAGAAGTGCAATGTGTCAGGTTCTTAGAGACTTTGCTTGGGTAAAAAAATCCAAAAAATGACCCTCACTTAATAAGAATCACAAGCTGAAGTGTTGTGAAATACATGAAGACTGATTTTTATAGGCTTTACAGACAGCGTGACTCTTGAAGGACCAGCATCACATCCTCTTGTACCACTCTTTCAAGAATTTATCTTCCAGAATCTGGCAGTAAGTTCTGGGAGTTCATTTTTAGTCCATCTCCTGTCGTGAAAGATGGAAGTCAATGGGAGGCGAAACTTTTTGGTTACCAACATTCTTCAAAATGTTCCTCAAATGAAAGAAAGCCATACATTATTGCTTTAAAAATCTTTATAATCATGGTTTTTCATCATTACAATTCTCCGCTACACAAAATCCTCATTATTTTGACATAATCTGGCCAAAGAGATGCTTTTTGTTTGGTGTTACGCTGCAACCTTGCTTCAACCCAGGGCTTGTATAAACTCTGATAGCTGAACCTCAGGAAAACTGCTGTTCTGCGATTCTCCCCCATCGCCTTTGGGCCTGCAGCTGTCACTGTGGCATCTCTGACACATCTCCACACAATAAATAAAGTGTTGGCAATGCGCTCTAGATCTGTCAAATGGACTGGAAGGCACATCAGTCAAGGCTAGGTAAACAATATAAATCAAATCTGCAGAAATATCCAAGCGCTCACATCAGTGAAGCATAGAGGTGTGGTTATGAGACTCCTGTTCAAAGATGCAAACAGTTTCTACTGCAAGAGCAGCTTAATATTCAGAAGCTTTTGAGCTGCCAGTGTAATAATTATGCGAGGATGCGCTTAAGAAGTGTGTGCTTGTACTATAATATCTGAGCTGTGGATTAACAAAAGATTGTTCTTTTCATCTAAAGTCAAACAAAACAGAAATCATAAATCTCTCCAACAATGTCTTCATTCTGTTATGGCATGAGGTGGTTGTTTGTGACCCTCACCTCTGCTGGTGATGCTCTCCTGGTTAACCTCACTGAGGTGAGCCACGCTGCCCTGGGTGGAGTCGGCACAGAAACTCTCTCCATCCATAGAGTTCCAGGCTAAGAGTGTGGCCTCAGAAATGGCAAACTGCTGCAAAATGCCTGCAAAAAGCAAGATAACAATTTTGATAAATAAACATTTTAAATATATACAGATTCTTAGTGGGTGGCTGACTCCACTAAACACTTACCAACTCTTATTTTGAAATATATATACAATACCATTCAATAGTTTAGGGTTTAGGGTTGTTTTTTTAAAGGGGTCATATAATGCTAGTTGTTTGAACTGAAATGTGTGTTAGCAGTGTGTGTACACAACCACCCTAAAATGATAAAAATCCACCCAGTGGTTTTTTGTTAATCTACTAAAATATTTACCCCTTTCTCAAATCGAGCCGATCTCAGATGCCTGTCTGTGTGACATCACACAGACAG
>NW_015659708.1:359702-367957 GCF_001515625.1 Sinocyclocheilus rhinocerous | reverse complement strand
TAAAGTAAACAGTCTCTCTGAGAGCAGAGAAAATTTAAAGGACATTTAAAGGAAAATGATACAAAAACAGCTTGATCTGAAAAGAGCTGTTTTTGACAGGGTAAAAAAGGTGTTTTTTACACTACCATTGAGAAATTAACCAAACTATGTTACAGACTTTTCATTAAGACCCTAAAGAATCATATCAACTTGTGGAAAATGGGCATCCTATGACCCCTTTAAGAAAAAATTACTTTTGTTCAGAAAGGATGCTGCTTTCTTGATCTTTCTATTTATATCCTGAAAAAAATTCACAAAAATATTAAGCAGCACAACTTTTTCAACACTGATAATAATTATAAATGTTTCTTGAGCACCAAATTAGCATATGAAATAATTTCTGAAGGATCATGTGAAACTTTGCCCTCACAGAAATAAATAATATTTTTAAATTAGTGCTGTCAAACGATTAATCGTGATTAATCGCATCCAAAATAAAAGTTTTTGTTTACATAATATATGTATGTGTACTGTGTATATTTATTATGTATATATAAATACACACACACATGCATGTATATATTTAGGAGGAATATGTTATTTTTATATATGAAATGTATTTATTTATAATATAAATTATATGAATATAAATACAGACATGTAAATACGTGTAAACATTTTCAAAATACTGTATGTGTGTGTATATATACATATATTCATAATAAATATACACAGAGCACACACGTATATTATGCAAACAAAAACTTTTATTTTTGATGCGATTAATCGCGATTAATCGTTTGACAGCACTATTTTAAAAGTTTTTTTATATTGTAATATTTTACAATATTACTATTTTACTGTATTTTCTTAATAAATACAGCCTTGGTGAGCATAAAATACCTTTTTTAACATTAGCAAAAAAAAATTGGGCGAAAAACAGTAAATTGTAAGAAAGGTCTTTGTAGTAAACAAAAATATATTATTATTTATTATGATAAATTGCACATTATTATTCCCTATTAAATGTTTTGAATTTAATCAAATACATGTTTAAAAAGCCCACAAAAAAATTATAATATATACTGTATACATTTTTGTATATCTTGTTGTCTGTAAAAATGTTAAAATAATATACATCCTTAAAACAAGATAAACTGAGACATTGAGACTTCAAGACAATATACAGTAAATATACTATATGTACTTTGGTAATACGTGTATTTTTCTGACCCCATGTTCTTATTTTTAAGGAAGAAAAAAAAACTTGCTAGATTATATGAGGTTTAAGCTTACAAATGAAATCCAAATATACTGATAATTTTTATTATTACTGAAAAAAATTATTTTAAGGTACAGCACAATTTAGTAAAATGTTAAAATGTCCTTTAACACTATAACATTTCAACTTAATACATTAAGTTTCCACCCTGTACCACAACTAAATGTGAAAAAGGGGGATGACATTTGTGTCTGGTGACTTTACCAGATACATTTTCCAATCATCTCAATGTCTTCAGTCAATCATCTCACCCGCTGCCATTCGTGCCTCTTTTTCTCCATCACTCAGGTCAGTATAGGCATCATTTTCAAGCCGTCTCTCCCTCTCGCGGTTCAGATTGGAGCGTCCCGCTCCCCCTTCTGGCCCTGCGGATGGTTTACCCCAGCTCTGCCACTCAATCATGTGGGCCACACGACCCTGAGCCATGGCAGTGGGCTTGGTCACTTTGTCCTTCATTGATCTGGTAACACCTAAAGAGAAAGGAACACAAGTCAGAACCTGTACAGACTCGACATGGAGCTGCAGAAAGGGGCTAAATGAAAGCAGCCAGGCAGTGCATTATGGGATTTTGTTTAATCACGTTACTACAGTAAACTACTGCAAGGCTCTGTGGATGATAACAACTGAATGAGTGATTATGAATGAGCTACAGTCTGTTGATTTGATCGATCGCTGTGCGAGCGGTGACGGAGATGCGATTGGTTGACCATCTTTACAAATACGTTATTGACGAGAGTAATGAATTGCACGAGATTCATAAGCTTTTATGCATGTATGAATAATTACAGCCGAACTTCTAAACATATCCTTTATTAGCATGCAAATATCTCGTTCGAACGAGAGACGCATTCGTTTAAAACGTAAGGCTCTGAATGCAAAAGAGAGCTAAAAACAAGGTAGTCTGATGGTAACCTCATCGACGGTTGTGTGATTTTTCTCGAGGCTGCTGACAATGATAAAAACCCCATCTGATGAAGTGACTGCTTCTCTTTAAATACTTTGATAAATCACCTCCGTTTGGTCCAGGGGAAAAACAATCGAAAGGTATCACTTGAGCACTTCACCCCATTTACAAGCATTTAAGAAAAACAACAGAAATACAAAAGATACAGGACATTAAATCGAGAGATATTCAGATACCTACATTTCCAGAAACCTGTTGTGACAATGAGTAGTATCCATAAAAAAACGACACCACAACACACAGTTTACTTCACAAAAGAGCACTTCACCTCACAAAACCACAAAACACACTACAATACACAGCTGGCGTCACACCGAAAGACTACGTTTCCCAGCAGCAAGCTTGTGGAGATGGATAGTGCACTTACGTCAACCGTTTTTTGTGAACTCTTGTTGGGTCTGACTGGGGATTTCATCAATGGCTAAAGAGGCCATTGACATGCACTAATTAATGGAGGAGGCAGGTGGTGAAACTGGAAAGGGAGGGGGACCCACAGGGGCAGCCATGTTGGCTCCAATCGCCATCTCCTCCTCTGGAGCCAACATGGGGTCGGTTACCAGCTACCGGGACAGACACACACCTGACACACCTGTCAGAGAGGACTTAGCCAGAGCCCCAATCCCATAGGCGTTGGAGTTCCGCTTCAGACGGGGCAAAATGGAGGTGGTGTCCTCCATGGACAGCTGACGAAAGAAAGAAAGAAAGAAAGAAAGAAAGAAAGAAAAGTTAGGGAAGTAGGAGTAAAAATCAATTAAAGCAATAAGCCACAAAAATCACTAACACACAGCCTCATCTGGCTTATTACTTTCATTATACACCGGCAATGGCACTGATAAAGGACACCAAGGCTCAATAAATAATTACATTTATTAATCATAATTGACAATAAACAATACTTCCGCCAAGTAATATAGTTCATTGGCCTAATTGTAGACTTTTTACTGTTGTGGTAGCAAATGAAACTTAAAATACATTAAAATGATAGTTTAAAAATGAAAATTTTGTCATTTACTCATCATTTCTTAATTTGTAAGAAAGTAAATGAGGATTGTCAAAATTACAAAAAATTAACCATAAACATGGTTCATTCAACAATATTCTGAATCTTCTAAAGCGATTCAGTAACTTTGTAGGGCAAACAGACTTAAATTTCGTTAGTCATGATTCACTGAATTAGAAAAGTAGTGAAAGCCAATTCATAACCCAATCATTCTTTTGAGGATTTTAAATAAATAATTAGGGATTCAGTTCACAATTTTAAAAATCATCGACTGTAGTTTGCCCGTGTCAAGTAAGGTTCCGGCAAAATACCGGAAGTGGCGCGTTCCATGACGGACAATTATCCATGACCATTTTCTGAAAGGCTGCATGATATATTAAACCAATTTACAAATCATAATAAAGCTTAATGTTATTGTGAATTCACAAACGCTATCATTCAATTAAATAAATATATGCAATTGCAGGTTTAATATATGCGCTTTAATTATTTACATGCGAGTGTTACGTACCTGAGTGCTCCGTTCACAGTAAATGCTGCTCCACATGAACTGTTATCATTTACATGTTATCATTTACACGTCTCAAACTCTGCATATTGCTGTGAGTTTGGGTTTATTATAACCTTCATCTGGGAACTCAACGTGCGCCACAATTCATCAGATTTGTAAGGTTAATCACAGGAGAATACATCATTATCTTTCTCAATATGGCAACTTAATGGTTCATTGCAATTTCAACATAATTGCTCAAACCTCACGCTGAGTTTACACGTTTTGATGTCCACATATTCAAGAAATGACAGTAGCTGTAGCTTTTCTGTCGTAAAGAAATGGCCAAATATTAAACATTAAGTGGATATTTGAATTAAATGTTGTTTAGTGAACATGATTAATTTGAGCAGTGTAAAAAACAATCATAAGGCCATTGACGCCCTCTGCAGTCGTTTGATATAATGCATAATGTACATTAGTTCTATTGTTTATAATACATTATGTATTTTCACAGTTTTTTCTTCAATAAAACCATTTTTATTGCTTGTATAACATATGTATTTTAAGTCATTTTTATGGCTATTGTTTGCTTAGGTCAATTTTTATTACCAAAAAAAAAAGTATTATGATTATCCGATTACTTGATCGGGCGACTTGATCAACCGATTACTCGATTGCCAAAATAATCATTATTGACAGCCCTAACTTAGTTCACAATAGTTTGGTTAAGGTTGACAACTTAAAATTTTGTCTTTCATGCAAAACATTATGGTGGTTTTAGAAGCTTGAAAGCTCAAGTCTGCATTCACTGTAATTGCATGGCCCACATGATTCAGATTTGCTCCTTTTGCACATTTGAAAGAAAGAAATTTAAAGAAACATTTTTAAAATAAAGATTGAAAGATTTGCCGGATGCTTAGTGGTGGTGACATTGACATTGTACAACTGTGGTGTAGTTCCCTTAGCCTATGCTGGCTTTTTACTTCTGGTCATTGTATTTCAGAATTCATTTAAACTTGTAGGTATGAGTGTTGTTATTGTTAGCTAAAACTATTCAAAATAATTTTTGTAATTAAAAGAAAGCTAAAAAATGAAATACTTGAACTTAAAATATGTCAATGAAAATTAGAACTGAACTCAACTGAACTGAACTGTTGAAGAATACAAATAAATTAAAGCTAAATAGAAAATCAAAACCTAATGAAAAACAAAAATAAAACCTAATAGAAAATGACAAAAGCACTAAAATTGCAATACAAATAAAAAACATGACAATAAAAGTTAATTTAAAATATTAACAAATTATATAATAGTTTAAAAATAAAATGCTAAAACATCACTGGTAAGAATCATAAACTTTTGTTGTAACTGTCCTTTTTTCATTTGAAGGTGAGAGCAGATGTCACTAACTCCATGTCATCCACACTGTGTTATCATCTCTCACATCCACTGCCACCTACACGTCACAAAAACAGGCCAAATCTCTGATAACATGACGTGGCCTATCAAAGACAGCTGGCGGACAGCTCAAACCCCCAGGTGCCAGAAACCTGCCAATGATGGAACACTGTGGAGTCATGGCAGACATTTAAGGCGAGTCTTATATTCATACAAACCTTTCAGTATATTAACATCTCCAGTAATTACTACATTTACCTTCACAACATCACCATTGTACAACACCGATCAAAAGTTTGGAATAATTATATATACTGTATATATTTTATGTTTAATGTTTAAAGCAGTCTCTTATGCTTACCAAGGCTGCATTTATTTGATCAAAAACAGTAATATTGTGAAATATTGTTACAATTTAAAATAAATGTTTTAGTTAAACTTAAAGCTACATTTTTGGAAGTCATTACTCCATTTTCCAGTGTCACATGATCCTTCAGAAATCATATTGACCAATAGTACTGTTTTACTATATTTTTGATCAAATAAATGCAGCCTTGGTGAGCATAAGAGATTTCTTTTAAAAACATTATACAATCTTAATTATTCCAAACGTTTATACAGGAGTGTATCTGTCATAAGACGCTGTCCATGTTTTTTGAGCATTTGTTAAAAAAAAAAATTGCTGGATACCCCCAGAGAGTAATATGATGGAGAAAACAGATGTTCATATCATTTAAAAACGAAAATATCGCAAAACAGAGACTGAAAACAAGAGAGGCAGAAAGTATGAAGGGCATAAGGTCAATACCAGACGTACATTCATTCCTTCCCAGGAAAACTCGGCACGTCCTTGCTAGAAGCAAAGCAGATAACAGTTGAAGAATAGATGGGAAAGATACAGTGAAAGAGAAGAAAAGGCATGATTTCAGTTAGCAGGAAACAGCAGAAGGCGAAACATCAAGCCAAGTACAGAACACTAGATCTGGAAGAACAACAGATAAACAGAAAGCAGGAGAAGGAGGCGAGACGCTGTTCATCTGTTATGAACTGTTGTGCAAACTGTTGTGTTATACAGATAATTCACTAATATGGTGTAAAATATTCATGAATGAAGAACCACCTATAGTGTATCTGTGTTGATGTCTGCCTTAGAAGTCTCTACACTGGATGAGGACAGCAGCAAGAGGAGATGGAGGCGACTTTGATGAGTAGCACTGGAGTAAGTAATCCTAGCCAACCCAAACATTCTCACAGCGAGTGATCGATCGCGTTTACATCGCACCCAGCGCAGCGAGACAAACACTGGTGCCAGTACGAACAGCAGCAGCCGCTCATTGTTCATTAAGAGAGAGATCAATGTGAAAGGTCAAATGGAGGTCAGTGTCAAAAAGGCGTTGGCGTTGGGCAAATGTCGGCCCCTTAGAAACTCTGAACAGACTACAGACACGCTTGGACAGTTCGGGGGTCGATCGATTCGCTTCCCACCATCTTAGTCTTTATGGCCGCTTCTGTAACATAAACGTGGAGCTGGCTCCTAAAAATACATTTTTGAGGCTGGCTTGCAATTACGGCAGCCACCAACAACTTTTCTGTGGGGCGCAAAAGCAGCTAGGTGCAAATCAAAAACATAGAATTCGTTTTCTTCTCCACCCAGTGATGAAGTAATTAATGTTTTTGCCACACACTCTAAGGTGGAACGCTGTGAGGATGGCTGTGATTTAATGTACTAATGAGAAGGATTGGGATCTTTGTAGTTTTTTTCTTTTTGGTTTTACTAAAATGTGTCTGCATGGGCGTTATGCAAGGCCACCAAATCAGTCCTGGAGTGCCGTTGTCCTGCAGATTTTAGCTAATCGGAGCTAAACTCTGCAGGACACCGGCCCTCCAGGACGATTCTGGTGACCCTGGTCAAATGTAATAAAACCCATAGAAATAAACACAACTATATGTGAATTAATAAAAAAATTCAGAGACACTGCTACTATCATGAGCACTTTTATCAGTCAATGATCAAATTATTGATTATTGATTTTACACATTTTTTAAAAGAGATGAGATGCCAGCAATATTTAAAGTGTTAGTTCTCAAGTCAAGTGTCATACACTAATACTAATAAAAAACAAACTAATACAAATGAACAAAACTATAAATGTGATATGGTTGAAAAGTTATGTAAATAATAATAGACACTGATACTGTAATGAGCACTTTTATCAGTCCATGATTATGCTTTTCTTTTCTTTTATTACATTATTAAATCAAATGAGATTCTAGTAATACTTGAACTGGCATTTCACAATGCAAGCATAAATAAACAACTATATATGTAACATAATTAAAATTATATGCAAATAACTGAGGCGCTGCTACTATAATGAGCACTTCAATCAGTCCATGGTCGAATAATGTAATACTTGTAACATTTAACTTGTAACTTTTAGACAAAAAGGTCTAAAGTAAAATTTAGTTACAGCTTAGTTATCAAATCAAGGTCAAAATCAATAAGGAGCACTGTAAATAATAAACCACAATCCCATGTATTCCTATTAGAGGAGATTTCTCAGTCAGAAGTTAGCTAAGTTAGCTAGGTAATTTGATGCTTATACTTTTTTCGAGGTTGTGTGAGGATAACGTACAACACATATTTTATTTAAAAAACACACATACAAGTCTGTGAAACAAAATAGTCCCATCTAGGGCCTTTCAGTTCAACCTATAGTTTATTTTTGTGAAGTTCCAGGCCGTTTGAGTTAGCACTAAGATAACTAAAATAGCCTTGCTACTTAGCAACTAGCACCTGATTCTTGAGAGATTTTCATTGCTAGGCAATCTTTTATATAAATTCGTACTTTTATTTTTATTATTCTTAATTTAGCAACCAGCAAGTGGCTTTTCGAGTGCGGCTCGCTAACACAAACTCATACACGCACAACACAATTGGCTCCAGCGACAGTGGGATGACACCACCTCCTGGCGCGGCTTCTTAACTCTGCATTGAGATTAGGGATGGGCGATACCCCTTATTTTGTTTTCGATACGATACCGATACTTTTCAAGGCAGTATCGTCGATATCGATACCGATTCGATACTTCTGCACTAAACTTTTAAATTATGAAATTTATTAAATTATTAAATTAC